>NW_010357470.1:37414-120065 GCF_000414095.1 Morus notabilis
TTTTTTTTTTTTTTTGGAAGGAACCACATGTTTAAATTCAGAACTACAAATAGATTGTAAGATCAATGCTCTAAAACGATATGTCGTTGAATTATAGACAGAAAAAGGGACGGTCCTTTTCTGAAAGAAAGGACAAGAAACTTTAAAAAACGACATAAAATGCCATACGACAAAGAAAATTGTCGTTTGCTTATCCTAAACGGAATTTTTTGGTATTTTACACATTTGCCCCTTGAACTTATATGGTTTTAGCAACTTGTCTATGAACTTCTAATTTTGACAAGTTACTCCCTTTACTTGTAAAATTATTACAATATGCCTCGTTTTGACATTGATTGTGTTAAATTAGTATTTGAAAAAGAAACATTCCAATTGAAATGTAACACAAAAAGTCTTTCAATTTCTCAACTTTTAATTCCTTAAATTTAATAAAAAATTTGAGCAAATTTAATAAAATGGGACACATTGCAATAATTTTATAAGTTCAGTTGTTGATTGTAAAAATCAAAAATTTAGGGGGCAATTTGTTAAACCGCATTTAGGGGGCAATTGTACTAAAAATCTTTTTTTTTTTAAGGAACAACATGTTTAAATTTTGGAACGACAAATAAATTGTAAGATATATGCTCCAAAATGATATGTCGTTTAGTTGCAGATCAAAAGGGGAACGAAGTCGTTTTCTGAAAGCAACGACAAGAACTTCATTAAACGACATCAAACGCTATACGACAATTCCTAAACGATATCACATTTCAATATAAACAATTATGATAAATTATAGCTTGTAAACAAAAACAAAACAAAAAAAGGAGAGTACTTCGGTGAACAAATTTTTATATTTCCATGACTCTGCCTTGTTCTTGTCGGCATTTATATAATTACTAAAGTAACAAGGTACGTTGTATGAACAAGGGATTTTAAATTTAGCACCAAATATAAGACCATTCCTTAAACAAATTTTATTACCAATATGAAAGTGGCATAATTGACATGTTATTCTAATTTGTGCTCTAATAGATGCAACATAATGTTATTGCTGATTAACTTCAGGAACGTGACGTACGATCTTCATCGAACACATTAATTTGCCATATTCCGTTTTCACCAAACATTACGATTTGGCACAACTAGCTGTAAATTAAGCTTCTTACACTGAAATCCAAAAAAACAGATCATGAAAGCAAACTTATCTTTACATTTCCGATAATAATCATCCAGTATCCAAACATGCTAAAATAAGAATAGCAAAAATTTAGTTGTTGTATATCTACAAAAAAAAACAAAAAAAAACTAAATAAATGAATGAATATGATTAACAGGTCTTCGTCTTGCATCTGCACAAACATCGTCTTGCATCTGCACAAACAATCACTCTTGATACTGCTAAACCGACATTTTGGGAAACTTGTAGTCAGTTGAAATTGAAGACGCATTTTTCTCAACGGAAATCGTCTTAATTAGGCGTAGAATAATCTTCTCAAGCTCTTCACCATCATTCCATCCATGGATTTCAGCCTTAAAAAGTAATGGATTATCGGTAATTAAGTCCCACATTGGGAAGTTCTTCCTCGGCAAGATGAAATCTTCTTCTTTGAGCTTCAAGCTTGGGCAGTAATCAACAATGTCATGGCCGAGATAGATAATCCTTTTGTCCTCCTCGGCTGCTGCTGAAGTAATTTGGATCCTTTCTAAAATCACCCCCTATATGTCAAGGTATTATATATAATTAGTCAATCAATAAAAAAAAAAAAAAATGGTAGAAACAATATTATTCAATACAAATGCTGAAATCGTCGTGTCGAAAGATATAAATTTTTCAAAGAATCTTGGTGCCTTAATTCCTAGCACTTAAGAGCAACTTGAAATTTAGTGTTATTTTATTTTTTGCTAACAACATGTGATCAGTTTACTTTCATGATAAGGGACTTAAATTTTTTTAAAAATTAAGTTGGTACCCACTAACAGTAAATTCATCATTAGATAATATTGATAAGAAAAGAAAATTACAATAATGTGATCAAAAGATATTAGTGCTAAAAGAATATATTAGATTATATTAATGTTATACAAATTACAATGCACATGTTTGCAGGGCAAAGGCCGGTACAGCCATGAGAGCAGTTGTTGAAATCATGGAAAGGGAATATCCTCAGCTTTCCTTCTTCATCAACAAAGCTTGGATTAGTGTGGATCTCTGTAAAGCAACCCCTCAGCCCAAGATGCTCTAAAACCGTCTCGACGAAGAACAGATTTGCATCACTGACAATCCTCAATTCACAACTAATAATAATAATAAGAATAATATACCCTAGACCATGGGCGGAGGAACAACTCTTGGAAGTATAGGAGCCCGTTTTAGGACCTCCACTATGTCATCAATGGTGTTTCCTTGTTCATGAAGCTCCTTCATCATCCTATCCTGGAAAATTTTTCATCAAAATATCAGGATCATCATATGTGTACGTTATATTGTTTGTTATAAAACATGAAGGAAAAAAAAAAAAAGAAATAAATCGCACGGAATCATGAATTGCTTTTAGTTTACACTTAATTAGACATTGAAAACCAAACTCCAGAAAACTTGTATATAAGAAGCGTTTTAACATAAAAAGAGAGATTAATGACAGAGCATGAGTTCCGTGGCATGGTGCAGGAAAAGAGTTGATTGAAGATAGTGGGTCCCACCCAGCTCATCGATGACAGTTGTCGCTCTTGCATTCGATGATGGTCCTGTCGAAGTCAAAAACGACAATAAAATGACTAGTGTCCCTGGAATACTACGGGGTTGTTCTTTTATCGTTTTTGAGTTAGGTGACTTGAGTGTAAATTTTAAGTTGAGTTTGAATTATAACTTGAGTTGAAGTTGTAACTTGAGTTTGTGTTTGGTTGTGTATATTTGAGTTATGGTTTGAGATAAGAATCTTTTTGAGTTTGTCTTTGAGTGAGTCAAAACTTGAATTTGTATTTAGATAGTATTTTAATAAAAACTCAATGTTGCTGAAAAATTTTAATAGGGTATATGGATGGTATTTTATTCGTCTTTTCGTTGTCAACGCATAGAAAAAAAATCATCTCAATCAGAATTAAAACGAAAAAATTATAGCATTTTTAATAATAGAAAAAATATTGTTCATTAATTTGAGTTCGAGTTTCTGAACTCGAGTTGAAGAGAAAACTTGAACTCAAGTTTTAGTCTCAAACTCGAGTTCAAACTTAAAAGAACGTGAACTTGAATAAAGTTATAACTCGAGTTACTTTTTTGAGTTTTTGACTCAAAAAATGGGCTGCCGAATGGCCCCTACATGTAGGGCATAACTCTAATGAAAGCAGAATGGCCGTTTAGTTCGCTGATTCAAATTTTTAATTTGAGTTGAGATGTGATTTTATGTGAGAATTTTTTACTGTAGTAAAAAAAATTAGATATGACTATTTCTAAGAGCCTTTTACTGTAGTAAAACTTGAATTCTAAACTCGAATCGGTGCCGACACTTTTAGGCTCCGTTCATTTCACCGATTTGAGTTTTATTACAGTAAAAAACTCTCAAAAACAGTCACATCTAACTTTTTTGTGACAGTAAAAATCTCTCATATAAAATCACATTAACTCAAATTAAAAACTCAAATCAACGAACTAAACGCCCTTAATTTAGAATCTCTAGTTGTATATTATTTCTTTCCCTTACTGCCAATTCTTCTTTTACTAATCAATTAATCAATGATAAGTAGTTTCTTTTTTGTTCGTCTTGCATTTAGCTAGGGAAATATATATATATATATGTATGTATATGTATATATATACACTACCCTATATAGTACAGCGCAAAGCAATGAATTGAATTTAAAAATATCACAAAAGAACATCGTCTAGTAATGCATAAAAATGTGTACGGCTTGTGAGTTGTGAATGATGATTTCTATAAAAGTATATACAGTTATTGATCAAAACAGTGTATAATGATGTGGTTACGTGCTTAATATAGTGAAAAATACACATTTAGGTCCGTTCATTTTACTAATTCGAGTATTGTTACAGTAAAAAGTTCTTATAAACAATTACATTTAGTTTTTTTACTACAGTAAAAGACTATCACATAAAATTACCTCTCAATTCAAATTAAAATCTCAAATCAACGAATTAAACGAAAATTGTACTCTGGTTAGTTGCTAGATCAGAGTATAGAGAGTTGTATAAATTCTCAATCCGAGTTTTTTATTAGAAAGAATAAAAGTGTGTGTCTTTAAATATGCCTCATTAGGAAAATTTATTAGTTGTTTATATATATCTTGATTGTTGTATATTTCTGTCTTCTTTTCGACCACCAGATGTACGCTGACAATAAAATTATTAGAAGGAACCTTGTGTTGGATCGGGCTGCGACATTTCGATATCATTTTCGTAATTATGTCTTTGGACCAATATATAGTAATTTTAAGGAGTGACGTGACATGAATGTATCGAATCGATGGAAAATTACACATTATGCAAATTTGAGGATCTAAATTTAGCTCGCTTTTTAGTACAAGACTGAAAATTAATTCGTTTTGTACTTTAAAGTTTAAACTAAATCATCTATACTCTGATCTTTTTTTACCTATTTGAATAAAAAAAAAAAACATATCACTACATAAGAGCAAGAAAAAGAAAGTAATTAAATTTGTAAATCAATATTGTCATATCAATTAGAACTCAACATAAACATGCAGAATTAATTTCAGGCAAAAACTAAATTACATTTAAAGTTAAAATGATATATTGTACATTTGTTTTACAGTTGTCGAGACAAACGTCGGGGTTAAATTTTTTCCATGCGTTTAATTCGATTGCATGAGTTTGACTTAAGAAAGTTATTAAATTAAGATGATGGTCAAGCTAGTAGCGAAGAGTTGAGGATGACGATGACGAGATAGCGATTAAATCCTTACCATTATGTTTTTGCTTGTTAAAATCGTCGTAAAGTTTCTTTGTTCAAATTCAATCTCAACATAAGGATTACGTTTGAGGTGGTTTATCAAGGATAAATTCAAGCTTAAAATAAGTGCAATATTATTTAATTAAAATATATTTTCACTTAGAAGGGCATAAAATAGGTCACCACATCCACTAGAAAATTAATTAATTTGCTTTTTAACACTTTATATCCAAGAAAGCACTCTGTCTACATCTTACGATGGAACGCAATGCCTAAATAGTTAACGGAATTCTTATATTGAAAGTAAATTACAACATTTTATATTGTTTTGGTAACGGGTTTTCAGTTTTCACATGAGAATAAGGAGATATTTGTGCATCGTTCAATTAGGGCTCATTTAATTCGTTGATTCGAGTTTTTAATTCGAATTGAAATGTAATTTTATGTGAGAGTTTTTTACTGTAACAAAAAAATTAGATGTGACTGTTTCTAAAAATTTTTTACTATAGTAAAACTTGAATTTTAAACTCAAATCGGTAAAATAAATATGTACTAAATTTCGGCAGCCTTTGGAAACGACATCAAGTACTCACGGTCGCCAATGGCATATCTATGCATGCACAGTGTATATATATATATAGAGAGAGAGAGAGAGTGTGTGTGTGTGTGTGTGTCACGACCCCAAGGATAGGGCCGTGATTATTGGGGTTTAATTTAAAATTTAACTTAATTAAAAAAGCACTCTGTCTACATCTTACGATGGAACACAATGCCTAAATAGTTAACGTAATTCTTATATTGAAAGTAAATTACAACATTTTATATTGTTTTGGTAACGGGTTTTAAGTTTTCACATGAGAATAAGGAGATATTTGTGCATCGTTCAATTAGGGCTCATTTAATTCGTTGATTCGAGTTTTTAATTCGAATTGAAATGTAATTTTATGTGAGAGTTTTTTACTGTAACAAAAAAATTAGATGTGACTGTTTCTAAAAATTTTTTACTATAGTAAAACTTGAATTTTAAACTCAAATCGGTAAAATAAATATGTACTAAATTTCGGCAGCATATTTGTGCATCGTTCAATTAGGGCTCATTTAATTCGTTGATTCGAGTTTTTAATTCGAATTGAAATGTAATTTTATGTGAGAGTTTTTTACTGTAACAAAAAAATTAGATGTGACTGTTTCTAAAAATTTTTTACTATAGTAAAACTTGAATTTTAAACTCAAATCGGTAAAATAAATATGTACTAAATTTCGGCAGCCTTTGGAAACGACATCAAGTACTCACGGTCGCCAATGGCATATCTATGCATGCACAGTGTATATATATATATATGGAGAGAGAGAGAGTGTGTGTGTGTGTGTGTG
The DNA here is from genome assembly GCF_000414095.1 of Morus notabilis. Lineage (NCBI taxonomy): Eukaryota > Viridiplantae > Streptophyta > Magnoliopsida > Rosales > Moraceae > Morus > Morus notabilis. The sequence continues at coordinate 43,699 of NW_010357470.1, forward strand.
TGTGTCACGACCCCAGGGATAGGGTCGTGATTATTGGGGTTTAATTTAAAATTTAACTTAATTAAATTGGATTGTTTAACAAAAATCACAAAAAAAAAATAAATACATAAATATCAATATACTTTGCTCCGGAGACTTTCTTTCACAAATAATATTTAAAACAATCCATAAAGTCTAAGAAAAATAGTACAACTCTGGGACAATGTCGACCAATACAGTTTACATACAGAAATACAGTACATCTCAAAATTTAAAACTGTGAATCCGAAACAAACGTACCGCTTCGAATCTCACGTCCTCAATCCATTGGCATCCACTTGTCACGCTGTAAATCTAAACCGCTAACTCTGGAGGAGGGGTTTAAAACATTGAAAACATAGAAAATTGAGCGGAATGCCCAGTAGGACATAATTTTATAAAACATAATAAATAAGGTACTCACGGTTCGAAGACATGCACCCAGAATCGATCATCCTTTTTTTTCCAAAAAAGAAAATACTCACATAGTAGTAGAAAATATCTGTAATATGAAAGTGTGTAGATCATCATACCACTGAGCAAGGAGTGGTAAAATGTCTGTTTAGTGAAAAAGTGCAGAGCCATAATTCCATTGGGCAAGAAGTGGATCCATACAGGTTTCGGGACCTGCCCCCAAGGATACGATTCCTATATCCCGATCTCTGTGGCCACCATGCGTTGTATCATTCCTTAAAATATTACATTTTAAGAAATGACACTCTTTAAAATTTCATTTCCAAAATCATTGGAAAACTTAATAGCATTATTCATGCTATTTCCTTTTAAATGATTTTCTTGAAACATGTTTTGTTGAAAAACATTTTTATTGGCCAAAACCATTTAAAGTGAGGCTAACAAGGATATGGACAAGAATATCTCACCTCTCGGATATCAAACCTGGGCTAGCCTTTCGTTCTCCTAGCCTCCGCTTTCCTTAAAGTTGTAATACTCGATCCTCTCCACTAACTTTATCACAAAAGCAATGTCTTAGAATATATTTCTCATTCCTAAAACGGATTAAGCTCAATCATGTTTAATTGTTTCCTATTAGTGTGCCTTGACTCGAATCCAAGTTTCACAAACGATTTTATAATCAGTTTGGGGGTTCTTTAAAGATTGAAATCCAATTCATGGGTTTGGTTTTCCTATTTAATTTTAGCTTAAAAATAACTTTTTAAAGAAATTTCGGCAGCATGCCGGCATAAATAGAAAAAATGTCAAACCTGTAATTCAAGTTCAATTTCAAAATAAATTCCCCATAATTCATCAAAACCAGTTTCCAATCAATTAAACAAGTCTAAAAACTGAAAACTCCCAAATTTAATTCAATTCTAACAACAATTGTTCAAATCCAAACCCTAACTTAAAATTATTTAAATCCAACCAAAATTAAACTTTCTAAAGTTTAAAATTCAAATCAAAGAGTGAGCTTTAAGGGGTTTTACCTCAAATTAGTTGATGGAGCCTTGCTCCCTCTGTTTCTCCCGTTTTCTCTGTTGTTTTTTTTTTTTTTTGCTTGTTGTTTCGGCATAATCAGCCACAGAGAGAGAAAAAGTGAGAGGGAGAAGAGAGAGAGAGGTGGCCGGAGAGAGGGAGGGAGTGGTGTCCGGCGGTGAAGGAAGAAAGAGAGAGAGGGAGTTGCCGTGAGAACCAGAGAGAGCGAAGAAGAAAAAGAAAGAAAGAAAGAAAGAGAAAGAGAGAGAGGGCTGCTTTGGCAGCCACGGAAAAGGAAGGGAAAAAAGAAAAAGAAAAGAAAAGAAAGAAAGAAAAAAGGAAAAGAAAATTAAAAGAAAATACATTAAAATTAAGTGTATTTTAAAAAAAATTTGGGGTGAAAATTGAAAAACTAAAAGTAATTTATAAGTCCTTAAAACAACTCAAAAACTTAATCTTTAATCACAAGATTAATTAGCAAAATCAGTTTTAGGCACACTAATATACACAATTAACATAATTAAACATGTTTAATTCTGGAGGGCGTAACAGCTCTACCCCCCTTAAGGAATTTCGTCCTCAAAATTTGAGCTTACCATAGGATATGAACAGGTATGGATATCGTTCTTGCATTGTTGCTTCCAGTTCTCATGGCGCTTCCTCAACGCCATGGTGTTGCCACAACACCTTCACTAGTGAAATCTCGCGACGGCGTAAACTCTTCATCTTTCAAACGAGAATTTGAACTAGTGATTCCTCATAAGTCGTGTCATACTGGATCGGCACATCGTACAATTGTACAATAGCTTCCGAATCAGGTTTACGCTCACGAAGTATAGAAATATAGAACACATTGTGCACGTGAGATAACTCAAGAGGTAAGGTGAGGCGATAAGAAACAACACCGACATGTTATGCGATTTGGAATGGTCTAATGTATCTTAGCGTAAGTTTCCCTTTCACACCAAAATGAGTGATTCCTTTGCACGATGAAACTCTTAATAAGACAGTCGCCTTCTATCAGCATAGCTCTTCATTTAATCACACTTGGATTATCTAATAGGATTCCTTCAACTTGGTCAGTCCTCTAATCTCATGCCTGGGCTGATGTAACGTTCGTTACGGAAATACGTGCAAACCATGTTTCGTGTCACCAGAGGGTAGAAAACTGGTTTCGAATGAAAATAGACATCTAGGTCTTTCCAACGAGCTATCACATACCCTATTTCAAATATTTTAAGCCTTTCAAACACATCTTACAAGAAATTGAAATTCTGAAACTTCAACTTTTCAAGATAATTTGAAAAGTTCTTAAGCAAAACTTCAACTACATACATCTCGGCCTACAAAACTTCAAACAGAGTGATTTCAAGTGTTACACCTCACTAATGATGCACACTAAACGGTAAGATTAGTGTCTTAAGTGCAGCAATCCTGGTTCTAGAAGTTGGGGTCTAAGTTCACACTATTTGCGTTATGTCAAGAGCGTAATTTTGACCTTTCCGACAGAAATGATCATAAAATGTTCCACATAGATCTGAAGGGTGTAATTCTAATTTTTAGATAGAGTAGACACCTAAAGCTTCGAAACGAGTTATCATATGCCAAAATCTGAGATCTCTAAGTACCTCAAAAATAGTTTCTAAGAAATTAAAATTTTATCATTTCCTGGTTTCGATAACTTTTGACAAGTTTTTGGCATGAAACTTCCAATGCGCACAACTCGGGTTACACAACTCCAAATGATGTGATTCTAACTCCCACATGTCACTAATAACATGTTCTAAATGGTGGTAATAGTGGCCTAGGTGCAACAACCCTATTTCAAAAAGTAAGGGTCTCAGTTCTTTATTTTATCAATTCTTAAAAAAGACAGTTTTGGCGGCTGTTACGGGAATGATCATAAAATATTCTACATAGCCCCGAAAATTATAAAATAATCGCCTAATCGAAGTAGACATCTAGAGCTTTCCAAAGAACTATCACAAGCTTAGTTTAGGATATGTTAAGGTCTCTAAAAACACGTTACACCATATCAAAACATGGCTATTTTTCTGCATAATTCCTAAAAATCAAGCGTAACTTCAAAAATGCATAATTTGAGCTACTGTTATCCATTTTGGTGGTTCTTGTAGCTATACGAAGCTTAGGATGTCTAGTTTCTAATTATGTAACTTATTCATTCAAATTCATCTATGAGGATTCTCAAAATTCAATAGTATCGAACCTATCCAAGTTAGGTTCCTTAATATTTTTTCCAACAAATTGAAAAATTCATAACTTAAGCTACAAAACTCCTTTTTGGGTGATTTAAATCTCCTATCAAAGCTTGATAAGTCTATTTTAAGGTTCTAACATAGCTAATATTAAAAATTATTGAGAATAATCAAGTCTTAAGCTTTTCTTTGGGCTGCTCCTAGAATCCTCCCCAAAATCATGTGGATCAAGTGGGGAAAGTATGATTAAAGTCCAAAATAATAACATTCAAGAGAGAAATTCTAAAGAAACTCATACTTAATGCTAAACAACCACAAAGGCTTCAAACTTCCAATCGTTCAATCATAAATCAGTTTCTAACTCGAATCCATATTCTTCATAAATCAAGTAAAATGATTAATTTGTCGACCTTGACGGGAATATACATAAATTATTATCTACGTCTCTTAAAATTCCAAAATGAACTCCATAAGAAAGTAGACACGTAGATCTTTGATTTGGTGTGTCACACATAAGGTTTAGAAACCGACAAGGCCCTCAAAAATAAGTTACAGAAAATCAGAACGGCATGTCTAGGGAAATTCTTATAATTGCATGAAATCCATCACGTGGACTAAATGACTTCAAGGTTGATTTTAATACAACACCCACAGTCTGACACCGATTTGGAAAACGTGCAAAGTGTTGTTCATACTTATCATTAGAACTACCCATTATAATTCCACATGAAATTGACAAGACATCTCCTCAAGAGGGTCGAACCTAACATTTTCAACCAGTGGGAACTCAACCTCAACTGCTAAAGAAGTTCTTCCATTTAAAACGCCACTTGGAATATGAGTCAAAAGTAAGAATGTAACTCACATGGCGAAAAAGAGACGAATACGACAATTCATCAAGATAGTCGTCCAAGAACCTATGAACTAAGACTTTCTACGCCTTTTCTGTGGATTCCTACGTGTCAAACGATGGAAAGGAACATTCACCTTGTGACTCTGCTAGCAGCATCATGATATCGGTTGTAACAATCAACCATTCTATCAATGAGAAAGAAACGAAGTTCCAATTTCAATAAAATAGGACCACTCACCTCATTCGAGTCTTTATGAATTTTAGAATCATAGAATGGGACACAGAAACACTTTGTCATCTTGGAACCTCATATCCAGAATATTATCAACTCCAGCTAGAAATCAATCAACAACATAGACTTCCAACCACTGTAATAGAGACACCCAATTCTGGGAATGGTCGAACACAAGAATATCAATCATTGACTTAAAATCTAGAAAGTCGAAGAAATTCACATAGTCAAATTTGACTCTAAAAGAAGAACCAATAGAAATTTAATATCGAATGGATATGAAATCAAATAACTATTGAATCTTCAAAACCCTGTGACTGAATGACGATCTTCAAAGTCAAGATTGCCAAGTCTTGCACAAATGATCATCGTACACTAAAAAGAAATGAACGATATGACATGTTTCTGTATTAGGAACAAAATTACCGAGACTACTATTCGAAACAAGAAGCGGTCTTGATCTTAGAATAACATTGATTCATGATAGAAAGATAATATGAATCAAAATACGGTTATCAAGTAGAAAGTCTAACTCCAGTTCAAAACAGATTAAGAATAGAGCTCGAATTTAGAATTCCAAAAGCGAAATGATCGAGAATATTAATATCCATAGGCAATGCCTTACAATGACATAGTTCAAGTTAACGAGAGAATCACCGAGACTAACACCCAAGACAAGAAAGAATTTCAATTCATGAATAACGTAGGATCGTGATGGAGAGATAGCACAATGCAATACACACATAATAACGAAGAGACCAACTCCCAGTCACAACAGATTTAGGAAAGAATTCGAAGTTGGAATCCTGGAACCTATGGCTTATGACCTACCACGCTTCCCAACGAGGTCGAATACAATAAATATCATAGAAAAACATCAATCTCTCGATAGGGTCTATAGTCACCATCGTCATCAATCGAAGAAAGAACGATGTCTCATCAACACAAGAACCCATGAAGTAAACACTCTTAAGAAAAACACCTTTAAGAGATAAAAGGATGCATCAGTGAATTGAAACAAGTAGTTAGGATACAAAGCTAGATTGTAAGACTAAACTTGCGTATTGATCAAATCGGAAAGAACCAAACAAGGAGGAAGGAAACTTTAATGATCAAAACTGCTCGATTTCAAGTCGTCGCTCTCCATCAACTTAAACCCCCATGTTAGACGTGTCGAAAAGTGGAAGGGACCAATATCGAGAGTTCAACTACACAGATGTCAGAACGAATATCATCTCAAAACCGAAATCTTCATGAGAATTTCGAAGTCAATACTGATTTTGAATTTGAAACTGACAAGAGTCAAGAGCACTTATGGAAATAAATCAATAACCATCGGGTCGAAATGAATACATCCCGAAAACTTCAAAGTCAACTTTAACCTCGATCTTCATATCGATAAACATCGATAATAGAAACATGGATTTCATCCATCAAAGTGCTCTAGGAGAATGAAACGAACTCTAATGTCAAATTCTCAAGAGCAACTGTATCATGTATTAACTAGTATTGTACGACACGTCCCGACACAAAACTGTTAAAAGAACAACAAAACTCAGTAAAAACTCACACAGGCTCGATTTCCCATAAAATTCGAAGCCATGCTCTGATACCAAAAACTGTCACGACCCCAAGGATAGGGCTGTGATTATTGGGGTTTCATTTAAAATTTAACTTAATTAAACTGGATTGTTTAACAAAAATCACAAAAAAAATAAATACATAAATATCAATATACTTTGCTCCGGAGACTTTCTTTCACAAATAATATTTAAAACAGTCCATAAAGTCTAAAGAAAATAGTACAACTCTGGGGCAATGTCGACCAATACAATTTACATACAGAAATACAGTACATCTCAAAATTTAAAACTGTGAATCCGAAACAAACGTACCGCTTTGAATCTCACGTCCTCAATCCATTGGCATCCACTTGTCACGTTGTAAATCTAAACCGCTAACTCTGGAGGAGGGGTTTAAAACATTGAAAACATAGAAAATTGAGTGGAAGGCCCAGTATGACATAATTTTATAAAACATAATAAATAAAGTACTCACGGTTCGAAGACATGCACCCAGAACCGATCATCTTTTTTTTTAAAAAAAGAAAATACTCACATAGTAGTAGAAAATATCTGTAATATGAAAGTTTACAGATCATCATACCACTGAGCAAGGAGTGGTAAAATGTCTGTCTAGTGAAAAAGTGCAGAGTCATAATTCCACTGGGCAAGAAGTGGATCCGTACGGGTTTCGGGACCAACCCCCAAGGATACGATTCCCATATCCCGATCTCTGTGGCACCATGTGTTGTATCATTCCTTAAAATATTACATTTTAAGAAATGATACTCTTTAAAATCTCATTTCCAAAATCATTGGAAAACTTAATAGCATTATTTATATTATTTCCTTTAAAATCATTTTCTTGAAACATGTTTTGTTCAAAAACATTTTTATTGGCCAAAACCATTTAAAGTGAGGCTAACAAGGATATGGACAAGAATATCCTACCTCTCGGATATCAAACCTGGGCTAGCCTTTCATTCTCCTAGCCTCCGCTTTCCTTAAAGCTTTAATACTCGATCTTCTCCACTAGCTTTATCACAAAAGTAATATCTTAGGATATATTTCTCATTCCTAAAACGAATTAAGCTCAATCATGTTTAATTGTTTTCTATTAGTGTGTCTTGACTCGAATCCAAGTTTCACAAATGATTTTATAATCAGTTTGGGGGTTCTTTAAAGATTGAAATCCAATTCATGGGTTTGGTTTTCTATTTAATTTTAGCTTAAAAATAACTTTTTAAAGAAATTTCAGCAGCATGCCGTCATAAATAGAAAAAAATACCACACCTACAATTCAAGTTCAATTTTAAAATAAATTCTTCAGAATTCATCAAAATTAGTTTCCAATCAATTAAACAAGTCCAATAATTGAAAACCCTCAAATTTAATTCAATTCTAACAAATTTAATTCAATTCTAACAAGAATTGTTCAAATCCCAACCCTAACTCAAAATTATTCAAATCCAACCAAAATTAAACTTTCTAAAGTTTAAAATTCAAATCAAAGAGTGAGTTTTAAGTGGTTTTACCTCAAATTAGTTGATGGAGCCTTGCTCCCTCTGTTTCTCCTGTTTTCTCTGTTGTTTTTTTTTTGTTTGTTTGCTTGTTGTTTCGGCATAATCAGCCACAGAGAGAGAAAAAGTGAGAGGGAGAAGAGAGAGAGACCCAAAGAGAAAGAGGTGGCCAGAGAGAGGGAGGGAGTGGTGGCCGGCGGTGAAGGAAGAAAGAGATAGAGGGAGTTGTCGTGAGAACCAGAGAGAGAGAAGAAGAAGAAGACAAAGAAAGAAAGAAAGAAAGAAAGAGAAAGAGGGCTGGTCTGGCAGCCACGGGAAGGGAATGGAAAAAAGAAAAAGAAAAGAAAGAAAAGGAAAGGAAAAGAAAGAAAAAAGGAGAAGAAAAGAAAATTAAAAGAAAATACATTAAAATTAAGTGTATTTTTAATAAAATTTGGGGTGAAAATTAAAAAACTGAAAGTAATTTATAAGTCCTTAAAATAACTCAAAAACTTAATCTTTCATCACAAGATTAATTAACAAAATCAGTTTTAGACACACTAATATACATAATAAACATTAAACATGTTTAATTCTAGAGAGCGTTATAGAGAGCGAGTGGCTATTTCTAGCTATAGCAGCTTTAAAGACAAGAAAGGACCACTCATTACCCAAAATGAGGATGTTTATTTCTTGTATTCGTTATTGATTCTGAATCATGATTCATAATTTTCTATAGTGTTTTTCTCTCACAAAAAATACACGTAAAATGAAAATAATTCTGAATACATGAACCAAACGTCTACTAAAAAATTCAACAAAATCTTCCACCAGGCCCAATGCACATCACCAATATCAAGAATAATAGTGATGGTTATGGTCCCCTAATCAACTTATAATCTGCCTTCAATTATGTAGCGCCTCACGTAGTCCTCTTTTTGCTTGCCCCCACAGAGAAAAAACAAATAAAACAATAAATATTTGATATTATACTTGGCACCTAATAATTGAAGGGTGTTTATTCTCCGGTATGAGGGGATTAATTTTTAACTGTTAAATTTAATAAATCATATAAGATTAAGAAAAATATAAATTATTATTATTAGTGTTTTTAAATTTTAGAGTTATTTTTAGTTTGTTTTTTAAACTTTAAAAATTCTCATTTTGTTCTTTAAATTTTGAATTATTCTCAGTTAACCCATTCTATTGTAATTTTGGTCAAAATCAGATAAAAATGGGGGTTTAAGTGTGGTTATGTGATTTTTATCTATTTTTTAATAGAAATTCAAATAAAAAGACTAAAGGTACGTTTGGAACTCGTTCTAAAATGATTTTTATTTTTTATATGAAAATGAAAATGAAAACGTTTTCAATTTTGGACAAAAATCATTTTTGAAAATACATTTAGTAGTTTATCAAGATATTATTTTCAGTATAAAAAAACTCATTAATGTCTCTCCCTCTGCTCGAGAGAGGAGAAAACGTATATAAAAAATAAAAAATGACTAAAAGTCATTTTTTATTTATCTCACATTTTACACTAAACCAAAAAATCGTTTTCATTTCTATTTTTTTGTCTTTAATTGTGCCAAACGCCGTGTTGGAATCGTTTTCATTTCAGTAAAAATGTCAGTCGTGTTTAGAATTGATCTCATTTTTTTTTTTTACGTTTTTTGAGAAAGAAAAAAAACGTCTCCAAAACGGCGTTTGGCACAATAAAGACAAAAAATGGAAAGGAAAATAATTTGTTGATTTAGTATAAAATGAGATAGAAATGAAAAATGACTTTTAAGGCATGTTTGGAACTCGTTCTAAAATGATTTTTTTGTTTTTTGTATGAAAATGAAAATAAAAACGTTTTCAATCTCAGACAGAAATCATTTTTAAAAATGTGTTTGGTAATATTATCAAGAGATTATTTTTAGTGTAAAAAACTCATTAATGTATCTCTTTCTCTCCCTCTCTCTGCTCAAGAAAGGAGAAAACGAAAATAAAAAATAAAAAACGACTAAAAGTCATTTTTCATTTCTCTCTCATTTTACACTAAACTAAAAAATCATTTTCATTTCTGTTTTTTGTCTTTATTGAGCCAAATGCCATTTTAAAAATGTTTTCATTTTTTTCTCAAAAAACGTGAAAAATAAAAACGGGATCAATTCCAAACACAGTCTTAATCATTTTTTATTTTTTATTTTCGTTTTCTCCTCTGTCGAGCAGAGAGAGACACTAATGAATTTTTTATACTAAAAATAATCTCTTAATAAAATTATCAAACACATTTTTAAAATTAATTTTTATCTAATATTAAAAATATTTTTATTTTTATTTTCATATAAAAAAATTATTTTGAAATGAATTCCAAACGCACCGATAGTTTTTTCATCCCTACCACTCACGCCATCATTTCGATCCGAGGGCAACATACAGAGAAAAGCCCTCCGCTAGTCCGCTTCCCCACACGCACGTGTCAAGATGGAATTGGACATGTATACGGGCCCAAATGGTTGCCACGTGGCATCCATACAGACGCAGAGTCTAGTCACTGGAGAGTGGAAAAACGAACTTGTCCGGCAAGGAAGAAGTTGTAGCGCCTCTCTCTCTGCAAAAGAACAAGCTCCATTTCCACTCTCACAGATAATAAAGGACCCGTACGGACGTTCTCTCTGCCCCTCTCTCTCTCTTCATTTGGCTGTTCTAGAGAAAGAAAGACGGAACTTTTCATCGGATTCTTCCAAAACAAAAATGTGAGTCGATTTTCTTCGTTTTCATATCTTTTTGTTTCCTGAGCTCTTTTTTTGGTTCTCTCTTTCTCTTCTCCTCCACCTCTTCTTCTTCTTCTCCTTCTTCTTCTTCTTCTTCTTCTTCTTCTTCTTCTTCTTCTTCTTCTTCTTCTTCTTCTTCTTCTTCTTCTTCTTCTTCTTCTTCTTCTTCTTCTTCTTCTTCTTCTTCTTCTTCTTCTTCTTCTTCTTCTTCTTCTTCTTCTTCTTCTTCTTCTTCTTCTTCTTCTTCTTCTTCTTCTTCTTCTTCTTCTTCTTCTTCTTCTTCTTCTTCTTCTTCTTCTTCTTCTTCTTCTTCTTCTTCTTCTTCTTCTTCTTCTATTACTTGTTTCTCTCTCTACTCTCTCTCATCTTTATTTTTTCTTATTTTCATTTTTTTGTTTCAGTGAGCATACTTATTTGAAAGTTGAAACAGGTATTTAGGTTTCATTTTCACTGTCTCATGACTATTTCGTGTTGGTAGAAAGTTAAAACATTTATCATTAAAAGTTTTTTTTTTATTAAAAAAAATACTTTTTTTGGTCAACCTATATGTCTTTGCCAAAAAAAGGTAGCAAAAATGTTGCTTTTTTTTTTCTCGCCAAGTTTTGTTTGTTATACTTTTGCATCCTCATATTTCCACTTCATTTTTTGAGTTCTAAAGTGGGTTTTTTTTTCTCTGTTTGACGATCAGTTCTATCAGAGGTGTAGTCAAATATGAACTCAAAAGTTGATTTGATGCCAGGTAATTAGCGCATTGTATTGTTGAATACTTCCCATTCAAGATTTTGCTCTGCACTTCTCTTTTGGTGTGAGTTGAAATCATGTATCTCGTTGAATAGGGCTTTTCTGAGACAATTAATGAACTTGATATGCTCTAAACAAGTTACAAAGAGCTTAACATTTCAACGTATATAATTTTATCGCCTTAATCTCTTTCCTTACATTGTTTATTTTGTGTATTCAATATGTTTACTACAGTTCAAATTTGATTTGTGTTCAGAGCGACACAAAAGGCTTAAAACTTGTACTGATGGGAAATACCATGGTATTGGAATGGACTTCTCTGCAAGTAATTCTGACGAGCTTACACCGAAGAAACCGATTTCTACTACTTCAAATGACGTGGTCGATTTTTCGAGTCCATTGTCTATTATAGAAGGTCTAGACAGTGGTAAGTTTGGAAGTGTTGCAAAAGACATACATGCTCTTCTAGCTCAGAAGATGCGGAGTCCAAATCTGTATTCTAAAAGCTTCCCAAGAACTAGAACTAAAAATGGGTCTTTAGATGTGGGAAAGGACCGAGTTAAACAGGCTTCGAAGTTGGCAAATACCACTCGTTCAGTACGTGACATTGTCATTATTGATTTAGAGCAAGAGTTTGTTGCAACTGAGACTCAAGCGACATCAGCGCCCGTCATAATCATTGATTCAGATGGGGAGGACATGGGATATCAGACTGGGGAGAAACCATCTTATCTGTCTCAAAACGTTTTAAAAGATCAACCCACCGGAGAGTTTTCGTTCAAGGACAAAAAGGAAGACAAAGATGTCTATGTGGTCATAGAAGATGAAAACAATCATCAATTTAACATTGATGATGGTGGTATTGACGATGTCTGTTTGGAAGATGCAAGTGGAATTAAGGAAGATAAATGTGTGAATGAAAAACCCGCTGAAGAAACTTTGCTGGAGGACATAAAGGAAGACAAAGATGCTCAAGTGGGCATAGAAGATGAAGGCAATCATCTACCTAACACCAAGGATGGTGGTACCGACCTCGACGATATCTGTGCCGAAGATGCAACTGGAATTAAGGAAGATGAATGTGTGAATGAAAAACCACCCGTTGGAGAAACTTTGCTGAAGGACATAAAGGAAGACAAAGATGCTCGTGTGGGCATAGAAGATGAAGGGAATTGTCTACCTAACACCCAAGATGGTGGTATGGACGATATCTGTGCGGAAGATGCAACTGGAATTGAGGAAGATGAATGTGTGAATGAAAAACCACCTGTTGGAGAAACATTACTGAGGGACGTAAAGGATGATAAAGATGCTCATGCGGGCATAGAAGATGATGGCAATTGTCTACCTAACACTGAGGATGGTGGTATCGACGATATCTGTGCGGACGATGCAACTGGAATTAAGGAAGATGAATGTGTGAATGAAAAACCACCCGTTGGAGAAACTTTGCTGAAGGACATAAAGGAAGACACAGATGCTCATTTGGGCATAGAAGATGAAGGCAATCATCTACCTAAGTCTGGGGATGGTGATATTGACGATGTCTGTGTGGAAGATGCAGCTAAAATTAAGGGAGCTGATTATGTATATGTTGGCACAGACGGTGATGGCAATGAAATCAGTAACGAGGATGATGGTCTTGACGATTTTTGGAAGGAGATGTCGATGGCATTAGAACTTTCCAAGGTATTTCTAAAAACTGAAATTTCAATACAAGAAATGCTATTCTCTATTGTCACCTATTTATTCAGGTTCACTTTCTTTTGAAATGAGAATAAATATTCCTTTTTGTCGTCTCCTTGGTGTAGATTGTGTCAAGACCATTTTCTGTCATTTGTTTGTTAGCTTTGTGATTGTTATACTTCTTCTTTCTTTTTCATTTACTTGATTCGTAATTTTGCTAATGCTTGGGGAAGTACACAGGAATCGTTAATTGTGTGATTATTGCAAATGACTATTAGAAGAGATTTTTGGAAATTCAATCAAGGTTCATTCAAGTGGTGTAAATGGAACAAAAAAAAAAAAAAAAAAAAACGTGGAATTGAGTTTCTTGCGTGTCCTGATAATAAAAGAATAAGTATATTAAAAGTGCAGGGACATTCAACAGATGCCAAATGTGGAGGTTTAACTGCACAAATCAGTCAATAATAGACCTCACCATTTTGATCGCATACAAAGACAACAAATTGTAAAAATATAATGAATCTTCAAAACAGGCTGAACTTTGAAATTCCGATTTCGTATTTGAAGAGAGATTGTTCGTGTATATAAAATCTCCATGGCTATGATAAAAGAAGCACAGGAAAAATCCAAACCTTCCAATGAATAGTTTTTGCTCTTCCTAAAATTATGTTCCACAATAAACTTGAGGGGAGGCTTCCAATATTTGAACGGATCAGAGTTTGATTTTAATTTATGCTTTTAGAGTTTGATTATGTTTTGCTCTAAAATGTTTAATAACCTCCCACAGTTTTACATATGGTATAAATACGCCTACTTTTTATGTTCTGCTCCTTCAGGATGTTTCTATGGATCATTCACAAAATAAACAGGTGATGGAAGATGAAGAAAACTGTGAACATTCCTTTCTTTTAAAGGACGATCTTGGTTATGTTTGCCGCATTTGTGGGGTTATTGACAGAGGAATCGAGACAATATTTAAGTTCCAGTATAACAAGGTAATGTTTCATTTGGTGGCTGGTGCATTCATAATCTTTTACATATTACAATTGTACCCTCCCTTCTATCAATTAGTCCCAAGCATATAAATATGTCTTTGTTTCACTTGCATGTTTAAAAGTTGGACTTGTAAACTCGTGACCTGCAGGCAATGGGGAGGACCCATTAGTTGGGTTTGTCTTGTTTGATTGCGTCCCATTAATGAGAAGAAATTAACTGAAGGTTCTAAAGAAAATTATATACGAATTTCTTGATGTTTTAACATTTTGTGATGTTAAAAACAAAAAATCAATTCAAGGTGTTGAGCATATTCTCAAAGTTGCTCATTAGAATATTTAGTAGCTAAAAGAATCATGAACTGAATACTATTCACGATTCAGCTGTTACTGGTTATTGCTAAAAAAAAACCATCAGATTAGATTGTTTATGTTTATGGATTTTTGGTTCTATTTACAGTTCAATTCACCAAAGTCTTTTCCAAAAATTTTGGTTCGCTTGTCACTACCCTTAGGAATAACTTTAGTGTTTATGAAGACTGGCCCAACTTATATCTCTGCTCATAGAATGTTACTAAGTTTTATGATGACTGTTGCACAAAAGCATGATAGAAACAGGGTTTATGGCGCTAGTTGCATTGGCCTTAAAATGTCAACCAGAACTACTTCTAGCTTTTTAGATTTGCGTGAGTTTGTGATGAAGATTAAAACTAAATGCTGCCTGGAGAAAATAATTAACAATGCTCAGGGAAGTGCTTTTATTAAAGAGATTCATAATTACAAATATATTCTTCCTATAGAAAATAATTAACAAGGCTCAGGGAAGAACTTGTTATTTAAAAAGATTTATATTCTTGGGGTCATTCATGTAGTATCTAACGCAGGCAAAGATAAACTGAAGAAGCTGTCAATACACCAAAAATTTATTTTTATAATCTTATCACTCTCTCTGACATTAATTAGGCTTTTCTTGGATCTTTTGCTTGGGAAATAGGCTTGACATTGTATGGAGGAGCATGGTTGCAGGCATAGCCTAGGTGTAATTGCGCATGTGACTCCACCATCTAATCCCCGACCCGCAAGTTAAATAAATAAATAAAAAGACTGTTTGGATTAGCTGACTTCTTTTTATTGTATGGTTGCTGTGTATATTTCCTGATCTGCATTTATAGAAGGAAAACTTAGAACAAGTATTTATAGAACGAAAACTAAGCAGTCAAAAAAGAACATCGTCAAGTTTATAAAATGAAAACAGTAACCAACGTAACTTTGGTATCCGTTTAAATTGTTTTCTTCATTAAGTTGTTTAATTTTCCTCAAGGATATATTATATGTAATTTTTTTTTTTTGGCATGGTTGTGCGGTTCAATTTGCAGTAAGTTCATCTGCATTAAATTCTTTATTGGAGCTGTCCTTTCTTATTGTCCACATGTTCTCTACTTGAATAAAGTTTCATTACATTGGTGTCTTTTGCTTTAAATGTGTCTAATTCCAGGTTAAAAGGAGTAATAGAACATATGTGCCGGGATCATGGTATTCTAAAGACAGAGAGTCGACTGGAATAGGTGGACTTAATTTGTCTGGTAATGATTTGATTCAAAATGAAGTATATGTCCACCCCAGGCATGCCAAGAAGATGAAACCTCATCAAGTAGAGGGTTTCAATTTCCTTGTTAGCAACTTGGTGGGTGATAATCCTGCAGGCTGCATTTTAGCACATGCACCTGGATCAGGAAAAACATTCATGATAATAAGTTTTTTGCAGAGTTTCATGATTAAGTATCCAAATGCCAGACCACTAGTTGTTCTTCCCAAGGGAATCCTGGAAACATGGAAGAAAGAGTTCCGGATTTGGCAAATAGAGGATATCCCACTGTATGATCTGTACACTGGCAAAGCAGAAACCCGATTCCAGCAATTAGATGTTCTGAAACAGTGGGTGGAGAACAAGAGTATTCTTTTCTTGGGATACATGCAATTCTCCTCCATTGTTTGTGATCCGGAAAACAGCAATGCATCGAATTCATGTCGTGAGATACTGCTAAAGGCTCCATCAATTCTTATTCTGGATGAAGGGCATACTCCAAGAAATGAGGGCACACATATCTTTCAAGCCCTTGCGAAGGTGCAGACACCCAGAAAAGTAGTACTTTCCGGGACGTTGTACCAGAATAGTGTCAAAGAGGTGTTCAATGTCCTGAATCTTGTTCAACCTAATTTTTTGAGAACGGAAACATCCCAACCCATAGTCAAGCGCATCATGAGTAAAGTGGACATATCATTGTCAGGTTTTAGGAAGAGCTTCAAAGCTGGTAGTGATGCAGCTTTCTTTGATTTAGCGGAAGTAACACTGCAGAAGGATAAAGATTTTAGAAGGAAAGTGTCTGTTATAAATGACCTGCGTGAGATGACTAGCAAGGTGCTTAACTATTACAAAGGTGATTTCATGGATGAGCTTCCTGGACTTGTTGATTTCACTGTAGTACTCCATCTCAGCTCCAGCCAAAAGCGTGAAGTGGGAAAAATCAAGTTGCAAAGCAAGTTCAAAGCAAGTTTTGATGGGGGCTCCATTTATTTGCATCCGAAGTTGAAGCCACTCTCCGACAACCGCAATGTGAGTGATGAGGAGCTCGATGAGGTGCTGGAAAATTTAGAAGTGGAGGATGGAGTGAAGGCAAAGTTTTTTTGGACCATGCTAAGTTTATGCGAGTCAAAGAACGAGAAACTGCTGGTTTTCAGTCAGTATATCACACCTTTAAAATTTTTGGAGAGATTAGCAGTGAAAGAGAAGGGCTGGTGTCAAGGAAGGGAAATGTTTTTTGTCTCAGGTGATTCAAGTCCACGGGACAGGAAGTTGTCCATGGAATGCTTCAACAACTCCCCTGAAGCCAAAGTCTTTTTTGGCTCCATCAAGGCATGTGGAGAGGGAATTTCTTTGGTGGGGGCATCTAGAATTATAATTCTGGACGTTCATCCCAATCCATCTGTGACCCGTCAAGCCATTGGGCGCGCATTCCGTCCCGGGCAGACAAAGAAAGTGGTTGTTTACAGATTGGTTGCTGCTGATTCACCTGAAGTGGAAGACTATGACACTTGCCTCAAGAAGGAATTGATTTCAAAGACATGGTTTGAATGGAAAGAATGTTGCGGATATAGAGATTTTCAAGTGGAGACCGTTGATGTTAATGAGTGCGGTGACGAGTTCTTGGAGAGTAATCCAATTCTTGCGAAAGACATAAAGGTTATGTACAGAAGGTTAGTACTTCAACATGTTTCCTTTCTTCCTTTCTTGATTCCTACTGCATAAATAATCCTTAGTTGTTCTGTCATAACTGTGTTTTTACATATTTCAGGTAGATCCCGCAATCACTTATGCTGAGACATTGTTTAAAGTGAAGTTCATAAGACTAGGATTCTCTTCTGTTAATAGTTTATCCATGTATTTTGGTTCCGGAACCTTCTGAACCCGGTATAAGATTCTCCATTTTGGACACTTTTTCCATTCATTTTTGTAAAAGAAGCTCTATACTGTGCCTTAGGCCATCTCCAACCCACACCCCTATCTTCAAAAAAGAATAATTTCACACCATCTAAGGAGTTACTCTCCAACCCATTTACCCTAAACTTTACTCTAAAAGGAATATTCTTGACATATTCTCTTTTTATATTCATTTTTCATATTTTTTCTTGCTATAGTAATTATTAATGATTAATTTATTTTACCTATTGTGCAAAGTACATATTAATGTAATAAAATAACATATTATTTAAGCAACTCGTAATAGATAATAGATTAATAATATTAATTAAACATAAATTTATTTAATTAAATGCAAACTTACATTAACTAAACAAGTTGACAACCAAGCATTAATTTGATAATACAACATAAACACACACACACACAAAAAGCATTAGTTTAATTTATTTTTATACAAATTAAACCAAAAATCCTTTAATAGAATAATATATTATTTAACTAACTCGAAAGAAATAATAAATTAATAATATTAATTTGGATATCAAAAGGAGAATTTTTTTTTTATGGTAGTAAAAAGGAACAGTACTTTTGATCATGTTTTTTAACTTGGGGTAAAAATTATGAAAAAAAAAAATGCAAATGGGCACTTATTTCAATTAACAAAAGCAAAAAAAATAAATAAATAAATAATGGCGCTAAAGCGCATGGGCCAAGGCAGCGCCATTGTTGGCGCTTCACTCATCCCAATTATTGGGATTTCTATTTTAGAGTGAAGAAATAGAGTTGGGTTGGAGAAGGGTTGATATCTTAGCAAAATGGAGGTGGGTTGGAGATGGCCTTAACCGGGTTCCAGTTGACTTTTGATGAAATAGATTTACTTACGATCTCACAATGGAATAGACTTTTTTTTTTTTGAATTTTCAAAAAAAAAAAAAAAAACAAGGTAAGAATTTTGAAGACACTTTTTCTTTTTGGCTCAAATTAAGTGTTATTTTTTATCCCCTGATTGTTTAACTAGTTTAGTTCAGTTAAACTCAGTTTGAACAGTGAGCACAGTTTAAACTTGCGTTTAGTAAGCATGTAATTTAAATTATATTCTCCGTTTGAATTGAGTTAAACGGCCCAACTTAGAGTTTAGCTTCTCTCTAAGTTCAACCGTTTAAACTATTTTTAAATAGTGAAAAGTGTTCACTCTCTCTACTTTTTACACCTAAACACAAATTTGAAATTTATTCCATGTTCAAATTAAAATTTTAACTACACATCTAAACGTCAATTCAAACTACAATTTAAACCACACAGTTTAAATTTTTCTATTCAAATAAAAAAGTTTGAAATCAGCAAACCAAACGGGGCTTAGATAATTGAAACTTTATATCACAAGTAACGTTGTTTCTAAATCTGGTGTTGCTTGGTTCATGAATTCAAAACAGAAAGTTTGAATCAAAATTTAATTTTTATGAAAAAAACAACGTAGCAAAAAGATTTAAATTGTGATAAAATGTATTTACAAGAAGTTTCAGTTTCTATTATGTTGATTCGAGTTGGAAAAAAAAAATCCTTACTTATTTTCTTAAAGAAAAAAAGGATCATTAGTCTAACCCTACCCTCTTATACTATTCATTATTCCTTATTAGTTATTTTAAAAATCTCGGGACCCATCAATAAAATGGAAATTACATAACCTAATTTTGCAGAAAGATCAGCTCATGATGTTTGATCCTACGTTTTACGCAAGATGCCACCGTATAACATGAATCATGATTTACCTCTTATGCCTAAAGCTCAACAAAAAGATAGCAAAACCATGAAATTGAATGCCCCATTTTCGAAATTAAAAGTATGCAAGCTTATCTTAACAAGGCAGAACACTCCCGCCGCAAAAAAAGGATGAAGATTCCTGAGAAACAAACATATAGCAAGAACATAAAATCCAAATATCCATACTCTCCCTAAAAGGAAGAATAAAGTTTATGGGGATCATTTCGCTGCTCCAACGTTTCGTTCCTCAATTTTTTTTACTTTTTATTTTTCTTTTCTTATTTTTCCTCCATTATCTTTTTTTATTGCATTTTTTTTTTTTTTGTATATATTCACACACTAATTTAGTATTACATTGAAAATACTCTTAATCATCATCTTTATTTTCTATCAGCTCTAATTTGTTATTTTGCTTTATCTCTAAAGAGAAATATTAGTATAATTTGCAACAATATACTATCATGCCTTCCATTCCTTTCCGTCCAAATGTGGGAAGATCCAAAAATTGGTGGGGACCGTCATCTACTTTCCCTCTTACCATTTTCTTTTTCTTCCGTCAATCCTCTTACCAAACGAATTTTAAAATTAAAAAAAAATATAAATTAGACGGTAACTTACTCAAAAATTTGAGGACGAGCACTGTAAATTACTCAATTCTTTAAGGGTTAATATTAAAATTTACCCTTAAAAATGTATAAATTAAAATTTTTATTCCTTATTCTTAAATAATAATTTTTTAATCAAATAATTATATTAATAAAAAAGTATTAATTAAAAATAAAAATATAAAAATTCAGACCCTATATTCTAAAAGATATTCTAGTGTTTGGTATGAGGATACGTGTCTTGATTTGAATCATGTTTCGTGGCTCGTTACAGTATTTTCTCTTACAAAAACACACGTAAATCGAAAATAATTCTGAATTCGTGAACTAAACGTCTACGATTTGAATTTATGTGATTTGATCACCTATATTTTATTCACATGAAAACTTCTTGGCCGTATTTGATGGGCTTTGACATTAGTAGGAACGTTGAATTTCATTAGGATTAAGGATAATCCGGCTAAGTACAGTTTAAAATAAAAACTCAAATAAAATTAATATTAAACACGGCTGCATAAAAAAAAAGAGCAGAAAAAAAACACGGAGATAACAGTGTCTTCTAGAGAAATTGTATCATATATGAGTAAGGATATGTTTGGCAATGATTCTTGAAACCCAAAATTAATTTTCTAACTATCTACAGCTGAAATTTATATTTGATAAAAACTATAAAAAGTTATTCTTAAAGATTTTTTGAAGAATTAGCAGTCAAAATCAGAAGCAGTCCAAATACAATTTTGACTTTTAAATTATGCGGCAATCATCTTAAAAAAAAATTAATGAGACTTTTATAATACCCATAATATTTCTAAAATCAATAATTGTATAATTACAGTTTACCAAATACTTAACTATTTTTTGTAATAGATGTTTTTTTCAACACAGCTAACATTAATTTTTCTAAAATCTAGAGCACTACTAAACTAACCCTAATATTGCGACATGCATTCTTTTTTAACTAAAAGCTGAAGTAAACTGCTCGGCAGCTTCGCTCCCCTGTTACTAACGTATTCAAATTCGACGCTGATGAAATTTCTAGGATTACACTATTCTAGTAACAACTTCACAATTAATTAATGAACTTATTATAAGGAAACGACAACTAAAATTTTCTTTGTTTTTTTTTTTTTTTTTTTTTTTTTTTTTTTTTTTTTTTTAAAGATAAGTAAAGGATCAATGTCCCTTTATTGTTGAGGTATCTCCGTTTTGATTTGTTCATTATATTTTAGTTCTAGTTCTAGTATTATAGATTCATAGTTCATTAACATCCCCCTTAAAAAAGAAACCCCTCTTTTATGAATCATAAATCATAAATTAATAAAGCAGTAGTCTCGAAAATATTACCAAACTGGACCATAACGTTTGTTTCACATTTTCTCTGTTCATGAAACAAACGCATGGATATTGGATAGTAATTGCAAAAATAGAGGCTTACTGCAGGGAACATTACAAGAACAGAAGGCTAATAAAGAATTCAACCACACAAAGCTTGTCCCAGCACACTTTTTCCGTGCACTACTCCATATTATCCCACCTAATTATTTTCCGCGGAAAGAGACAAGAAAATGACCCCCCAAAAAAAAAAAAAAGCTAAATCTTGATGTATATATTGTTGTTGGCTCATTAATGGCGTTATAGAATGAGTGATTGACAGATCATGTGTTAAGAGTTAGATACCCTAATCTATATTATTAAGAGCAATAAAATAAAATTAAAAAAAAAATAAACACACAAAATTTATAAAGATTTACTTTAATGTGAGACTATATCGGTTTTTAAACAATGCGGTAATTCATTGTATTGAAGAAGAAATTTACAAGGAAAAAAATAACATTTCTCTCCAACTCTCTGTATTTCTCTAACCTATTTAATAACCCAAGGTCAATCCTTGAACTCTTCTGCGTAAAATCGTGAGGATAATAATGCACGTGACTCGAGTCCTAACATATTACCCTCTTTTTTTCTTTCCTCCTTATGACTTGGCACAGTTAACATAAAGATCCTAATGTAGCCAAGAAAACAGCCACATTCATCAAGTGAAACGCACAAGGAAAGTGATTGGGACCATATTTATCGGTATCGAGTCTTTATATGAATTCAGAGGTTTAAAATTGAGAACAGTATACCTAATAAATAGAGTATAATTACTGAAATTTTTGTCAACAATAAATATCATGATGGGAATCAAGTTTTTATTGTGAATTCAGAAGTTTAAATTGAGAGCAGAATAACTAATATATAGGAGTTCATGCAATTGCTAGGGTAGATGAGATTATTTTATTGTTTAGTACATTAGTTGATTTAAAACGGCACAGAAGTTATGATCATGTGTACAATGTGTAGTTAAAAATGTCTGTTACATCTTCATTGTTACTAGAGCAAAACAACTCAATTCAAAATCATAAAAAGGTGGGACCTGTTTGAGATGCTGATTAAGACCATGTTTGATAGCTTGTATTGTATTGTATTGTATAAGGTGTATTGTATTGTATTGTGTTGTATTATCATAATACAATACGGTGTTTTGTGTTATGCCATATTGTATAAAGGGTTAAAAAGTAAACTTTTAATAAATTTGGGGTCAAATGCAATTTTAAAAAAATTTTAGGGCCAAAATGTAATTTTTTTAAAAGTTTTGGGGTAATTAATTTTTACAAAAATTTAAGGGTCAAAGTGTAATTTTACAAAAGTTTTGGCGTCAAAATGTAATTTTGTAAAAGTTTTGGTGTCAAAATATAATTTTCAATAACTATAAAATTTGCATTGTGCCCCTTTAATTTTTCAACAATTATAAACTCTGGCGTGACGCTATATCAATCCGACCCCGACCTCTAGTCATACCTAATCCCGACATTAATCATTGATCCATTATATAATAATACAATACAATACGCTAAAAATGAGCTGTATTTAATAATACGATATAGACCGTATTAATTTACAATTCATATTAATTTGTTCAATACGATGGTCATATCAAATATTATATTATTATATTATTATACAATACGGTATTTTAATACGATCGAATAAACACGCCCTAATTATTTTTGACCTTTTTATCTACCACATTGCCCATAACATATTTTCACCAACATAATTTTTTTGTTGTTGACACAATTAGCAACTCAATTGAAACCGGAAAATATGAAAGCAAACCTTACTTTACATTATATGAAAATATCACTTGTAGATGGTCAGTAAAAAATGGCACAGACTCGAAACCTTATCTCTATATCCCAAAAGGAAATTAAGTGGAAAAAAAAGAAAGAAAGAGAGAGAGAAAGAACACTAAGAGTTATTGAATCTGTGCCTTTCGGTTTGGCACTTTTGCCAAACATTGAAGCAATCATATCGACTTTACTATGAATCTACTGTTGAACTGGGAGGACTTTAGGTAAGGCAGAAACTGGGATGGTTGGCAACCTGTAATCTGTTGAGATGAAAGCAGCAGCATTCTTCTCAAATGAAATTGTCTCAATTAGGCTTAACAGAATCTTCTCAAGCTCTTCGCCGTCGGTCCATTCGTGGATTTTCGCCTTGATTAGCAACGGGTTTTTGGAAATCAAGTCCCATACTGGGAAATTCTTCCTTGGCATGACAAAATCTGCCTCTTTGAGCCTCAAACTTGGGCAGTAATCGCCAACGCCATCACCAAGATAGATGAGTCTTTTGTTTCCCTCGGCGAGAGAAGCTTGGATTCTTTCTAGAATCACCCCCTATTGACAAATAATTTCAGTCAAAAGTTGAACAAAAAATCAATAGAAATAATAATATTAAAAAACGTACGTGATTTTAGTGCGGAGTGACACTGCTAATCTTTGCACTATTAGCATATTTAATACAAATAATAAAATCACGAAATATCGTTTAAGCAAATGATTCGAAAGAAAAGAAACCATTATCCAAGCTTTTTCCTTAATGAAAAATAGTTGAATACCAAGTGGGGTCGTGATATAGGACAAGTGGACCTGAAATTCAAGATATATTGGTTGATTTGCTTAGAAAATTAGGCAAATATGACAAATATGCTCCGAGCATTTTGGACAACCCAAATCTTCTTAAATTCAACTTAAACTTTCTAGAACCTTGGAGTAGCATAAAGAACCTTAATATTTCATAACAACAGAAAATTATTATGTTTCTCTAGATGTTATTTTTAAATAAAAATAAAACAAAATATTGGTATACCTTGCACATGTTTGGAGGACAGAGGCCGGGGCAGCCATGAGAGCCCTTGTTGAAATCATGGAAAGGCAAAATCCTCAGCCTTCCTTCCTCATCAACAAAGCCAGGGTTAGTGTTGATCTCCGAGAAGCAATCCCTCAACCCGAGATGCTCCAAAATCGTCTCAATGAAAAATAGATTTGCGTCACTAACAATCCTCAAATCACACCTAAACAAAAACAGCAAACCATAAAAAACAAATTAGACCTCAGAAAAAAAAAAAAAATAAATACAAATATTTCTGAAAATATGAAACGGAGTTAAGGAAAAGCTTATAGTACCCAAGAGCATGAGCAGCTGTAATGGCGGGGACAACTCGTGGATGTATAGGAGTCCTTTTAAGGACCTCCACAATGTCTTCAATGGTCTTTCCTAGTTCATGAAGCTCCTTCATCATCCTATCCTGCAATTTTTTTTTTTTCACATGAAAAACAAAAACATAAATATTACGTATATTATTTATAGTTATACCAAACATGAAAAGAAAAAAATAAATAAATAATGTTTTACCATGAGAGAGTTCCATGGCATGGTGGGAAGAAGTTGGTTGAAGAGATCTGTGTAGCCCAACTCTTCGACGACCCAGTTGTCGCTGTCGCATTCTATGATGGTCTTGTCGAAGTCGAAAACGACAATAATATCAGCCATATTGATGCAGAGTTGCTCTGTTTTTCTGTAGTTAAGGTGTAACAAGAAAGAAATCAAGAATGGCTCTTTTTTTTTTCCTTTTTTTTTTTTTTGGCGGAAGTGGCGAAAGAACGAAAGGAATTGTTGGGTTTTGGTGTGAGGAAAATAATGAGAAGGGAAAGGGGGATTTTATAGCCAGAAGAATTTTGTGTGAAGGCTAAGCAGAGCAGCTAAACGTATCGCCAGGATTCCAAAGGAATATTACATGAATAAACGGGGTTTGTGGCTAAAGCTAAACCAAAGGCGAGTCCTTTTAGAATTTGATTTCCTACAAACACACCAGTTCTAGAACATGGTCATGTTCTAAATGCGCGGTGGCCCCACCTGCGGAGACGCGTTTGGAGCCGTCTGATTTGATCAATTGGTGGATCCAAATTGGAATTTGATTTTGACGGTGTCCGATGATTGATGTTTTGGGTTAGGTTAGGTTAGGGACTACTTGGGGTTGGGGAGGGTGTAAATGGGGGAAAAGACGCGGGAATAAGAGAATATTCGAGAGGAATTGAATTCAATAGGGGGTGGCGAATATTCCGAGCAAAATCCAATCGGTGATCCTTTTCACTTTTTTGTGCGGCTGCTAAGGCTTTTTGGAAATTTGGGTTGTGTCACACCCCACCTTCTAATTAGGAGGGTCAGATTATACTAAACAAAATTATTAACTTTTTTTTCTTTTTTTTTCTTCTAATGAACAAAACTATTAGGGGGCGTTTGGTATGTGATAATCAATAGAAATCATATTACTAAGAAGTGATAAAGGGTAATATGATTTCTAAAAAATATGCATTATCACGTTTGGTTACATATGAATCTAAGAATAGATTCCTGAGAATATCATTTTATTGTGTTTAGTTAAACATAGTAATGTAATGTAATGTAGTTTTTATATATAATAAACAATTTTGTTGAGATTCACGATCTATTGTGGTGGTGGTGTGGGTGGGCTGTAATTCTGGGTACTTTAGTGAGATTTCCATAATATGAGATTCGTGGGTATCTGAATAACACTTTGTTGAGTAGATTACTCCTGTGGGATTTACATTTCCGAAAATGTAAAAATTACAATTATTATAGGAATGTGAGAAGATTCCTATTCTCATTCATAGATTACCCCATGCTCCCTATTGTTGCCTTGGTTTCAACTTTCAAACAAACATAATTTCACTTTTTGAAAAAAAAAAAAAAAAAAAAAAACAAAGAGCAAAAAATCATTTTTTAAAATAAATGAGAAACTGAAAAATGATATATTGGATTAATTTAACTCCAATTTTGTCACCCCAAAAATCGGGTGCATTTAAATAAATTGATTCAATTTCATAAAATCCAACATTCTCCATTACATTACAATGGTAAACTTTTTTTTTTGTTTAACACTATAAAGAAATTGTCCATTACATTTCAATGGATCTGCCACTTATAATGGCTTCTTTTTTGTTTTAGTAATGCCTCTTGTAATGTTAACATAGGTCTCTTTTGTTTATTTTTTCCTCCTTTATTATAAATATTAACATATGTGTTTGTTCGTGTTTTGCATGTTAGAGTAATATAAAAGAATAATATCACTGTTTTATATTCTTTTGTTTTGCAAACACATAAATAGATTATTCCATGCCTGTAAATCCCTCCAAGCCACTGTTAACTATGATTTGTAAGCATCGTGAAGGAAGAAAAAAAATATGAGTATTTTTTTTCAATTTCTTTGGAAGGAAAAATATAAGCAGATTGGAAGCAGCAAAGTACGCACATTAGCTTTTCTTTTGTTTTCATCCATATTCCTTGTTTAGCATATATTCTTTATTATTTTATTGCAGGGATATTAGGGTTTTGAGTTCGATCGGATTTTTTTAGTTAAAAATACCTTCGATGTTCGTCAACATCGGGAGGCTTCACGTACCAGAGAATATAAATCTTGAATTCCATTATCTCATGAACCATGCAAATTAATTAAAACAAAAAAGAAATAATAAACTAAGAAAGAAAGGAGCAAAAAAAAAAAAAAAAAAAAGAAGAAAAGTTAACCTAAAACACTATCTTACCGCTCATAGTTCCCCACCCTTTCTGCTGACAGAATATTTCCTAGTTTTGGACTTTTGATAAGGCATTGTTTTTCTATACATGATATGTGTATTTCTTCTTCTCTTTTGCATGGAATTGTCTTCTACATTTTTTGGATTCCATTATACCATGTTCTTTTAAGTATAATAGTACTATTCACATTTTATTTTATTTTTTCAATTCTTTATTTAATCTCAAAATTGATCTGATCATGAACAATTAAAAAAAAAAAAAAAAGTAAAATGTGAATAGTACTCTAGCTAGAACGTACGACACATAATAATTGAAATTCTTATTATGGCTTACACATCATCATCCATCTTTATGACCAAAAATTTGTTTTCATCTCCTTTCCGAGGCATGTCGTAGAAATATGAGCCATTAAATAATGGGTCCAATTTGGCTCCTCATAGGGTGGGTTCCTATTCTTAACGAATAAAATAAACTAACTCGAAGGTTAGCGTTTGTGATGGAAAAGTTCGTGTAAATGGATTATAATCACAATTCTTATATTTAATGAAACAATTTATTGGTTTTTGCGCACCTAATTTGGTGCTTTGTGTAACATAGTATGTATAGGTCATCTCTTTATTTTTTTTTTCTTTTTGAAAAAGGGTGATATCTTTCAAATTAACGAAATATAATCACTAATACTAATTCGAATGATGCTAGAAGGAAATATATATATACCTACCGAGATGCGGCATCGGACACTCTCGCTAAGAGAAAATATGAAACAATGAGCATACACATTATTCCTTAGATGTAAGATTACTAGCAACATATACTAATAAGCTAAGATATTCCCTCTCCGCCAAAAAGGGGGGAAATTTATATATATATATATATATTTACACATAAATTTTGTCGCAGCTTTGCCTCTTTTTTTTTATTTGCCGGGAAATCTTTGGTGCAGCTTTTTACACGATGAGTTTACGTGGTGCTTTGGGGATGTTTGGTTGAATGATTCAAATTATGATTTGAATCATGGTTCATTGTTCGTTACAGTATTTTTTTCATAAAAATACACGTAAATAAAAAATAATTATAATCATATGATTCTAATCTATGAACCAAATGTCTCATAATGTGATGTTTAGTTTAAAAGAAGAAATATATTAAAGTGGTTTTTCTGGTTAGCCGCATGTGTCACTCATTTGTGCCACGTACAATGACCAAAGCGACATCTAGCAGTCCTTCAAGACTATATTCAATTCAAGTTCACGTGAATTTTAACCATTTGTGTGCTTTACGTTTGTGATTTAGTTTTTTTTTTTTTTTTAGATATCATTCCTCTTTTTTTGCTAAATAGATATCATTCTTTTTTAAGTAGGTCGGTCAATAACATGAGGAAATGTACCTTATGGTTTTAAATTTGAATATGTTTGATAGTGATATGATCAAGTTTGTCTCTCTACGTTTTTAATATATTGATGTATCGATCATACTGTAATAGCCCTCATAAATTTGATTTTTGTGAATGTACGTACTTGAATGAGAACACGAACGTGTGAAGAAAAGTACTATAGCTAGAAGTTTCTTTTCATCTTTTTTTTTTTATTTTTCTTTCAAACCGTGTTTTTTTTTTTCCTTTTCTTATATTTGTACATTTTTTCTTTGGACCCAACAAATGATTGATTCATGAAACTAGGATAAATTTTATAAATTTTCTGTAAACTTTATCATTTATCTCAATATGTTTTTTAAACTTTAAAATATACATGTTGTGCTCTCTGAGCTTTATTATTTATGTCGACATACATTCTGAGGTTAACTCCGTTAAGTTTTTTTTTAACGAAAATGCTTATAAACACCCTACGAACTTTATCATTTGTGTCAATATGTTCTCCGAACTTTAAAATGTATCTGTTTTACTCTATAAACTATGATATGTCTCCAATTTTTCTCCCTCTATCTTGATTCTATCAGTTTTCAGAACAAAAATGTTAATATGACCATTAAATTACTAATTATTTATAATATTTGACTATTAAAGTTTGTTAAGTTAATGGGTTTTTTAAAGTTTCTGTTGATTTTTTTATAAAAAAATGTACAATAAAATAAATGATCTGAACGCATTTAGATTTAGAAATGCTATATATGTATAAAGCATAAACATGTTTTATGTCGAGCACTTCTATCTAGGTGAAATATCAAGGAAAAAAAAATTAACAAAATTCATAACATTATACATATTTGCTCCTCATTTCCCCTCTTTATTGACTCTAATCAACTAATGTTTTGAAAATTAATGCTTAACTAACATTTTTATAGGAGAAGGTATTCAATAAACCTCAAATATCATAGATAATTAGCAATTTAATGGCCATGTCAACATTTTCATTCAAAAAACTGATATAATCAAGATTGAGGAGAAAAAGTTGGAGACACATCATAATTCAGGAATAAAACATGTACATTTTAAAGTTTATGAGGCATATTGACACAATTGATAAAGTTTAAGGGGTGTTTATAAGCATTTTCGTTAAAAAAACTTAACAAAATTAACCTCAGAATGTATGTCGACATAAATAATAAAGCTCAGAGAGCACAACATGTATATTTTAAAGTTTAAAAAACATATTGAGATAAATGATAAAGTTTACAGAAAATTTATAAAATTTATCCGTCAATATTATCAAGCAATGAAAAAAGAAAAGAGTTTCCGTCTAAATAAAAAAAGGTTACAAAGTTTTTCCTTCTACATGTGGAAAAAAAAAAACGATAACCCAACAAGTAATTCATTCACTTTCTGTTGCATGATGTTGTGTTGCTATTCGGTAGAGCTAGAGAGAGAGAGACAATGAAAAAATATCAGATACATAATAAGCGTGATCCAGAGGCGACAAATATGGTCGGAAGAAGCGAGATTTGCGTGAAACTTTGTATATATTTGGCCCATATAAAGCACATAACCAGCTGTTCCCATGATGTAAATGGTTTGTGTGCACATCTTACTCATTTTTCCGTACCAGACTTCTATTTTAGTAGGAGCATGTACTAAGCTCCTGTTTAATTTGTTGATTTAAATTTTATTAATTTAAATTTTTTAATTTAAATAGAAAAATTTAATTGTGTGATTTAAATTATAATTTAAATTGACGTTTGAATATATAGTTAAAATTTTAATTTGAATAGTGAATAAAATTTAAATTTGTATTTGGTAGGTGTGAAAAAGAAGAGACAGTGTGTGCACTTTTTATTGTTCTAAAATAATTTGAAAGGTTAAACTTGAGAGGGAGCTAAACTCTAGTTGGGCCGTTTAACTAAGTTCAAACGGAGAATATAAAATAAACTGTATGCTTACTAAACGTCAGTTCAAATTGTGCTTACTATTCAAATTGAATTAAATTAGTAAAACAAACGGGGGCTAAATTTTTGTCTTGAAGTAATAAAATATGTAAAATTTAGTGGGGGCATATGTGAAAAAAATTGTATTTCAACAAGACAAAATGAGAAAATCACAAATTTTTAGAGGCTATTTAAAAAAAAAAAAAAAACTCAATGGGGCGCTGCCCTCACTCATCTTTAAGTGGCTCTGTCATTGTTTGTATTTAAGTATGTCTCTACTAAACTTAGTACGAGGTACGCCCTTTTATCTTATATGAATTCATTTTTCAAAAAATAAAAATAATATTTAAAATTATTGAATATGATAAGTAGTAAAATATTAAATTTTCTCTAATTATTTCTCATTATCAAAATGTATAAAATGAAAATGTTGATTTAACTTATAAATTAGGGTAGAACTTGAACATATATAGCTAGTTGAACAGAAAACTTATTGAATTTTTATGTAAAATACACGATGCTAAGATTAATCTTCAGATCCTGTTATTGCTATTGAAATTTATTCATGTAAAATACATGAGATGCTATATATTTCTATGTCCTTAAAATGTGACAAGTTCTTTTGGTCACAAAACAAAAATTATTTTTACCTAAAATTAAGTACTTACTTATTAAAAAAAAATAAAAGATGTATAGATGGAATACTTATTTACATCAACTTTCGGAGATTGAACATGACAAACAAGACAACTGAACAAGCAAGCATGTGTCTAACATTAAAACAGATATCCCGTCTTCTATATAATCTTGTAGATTGTAATGAAATTAACGAAAAAGGGAAAGGTATTGGGGAAAAAAAAGATTAATAGAAAAAGAGAGTGCAAATGTTACTATTTCTTTACCTAATGTAGTGTTTAAAAATGTAAAAGAAGAGGAATACGACGTAGAAGACGGTCAATTAAGGGATAACAAAGGTGATTTCAGCGTATTGTGGAACTCTAACGACAAGCAGCAAACGACAAACTCCTAAGCAACCAAACGACAAGCAACAAAAAATGAAAAAAAAAAAAAAAAAAAAAAAAAGACCCCACCCTCTGTAACATTTATTTGAAAAACGAATATATTCCGGTATTTCTGCTGCATTACTCTTTATTCGTCTTTATCTATATGTACACATATGAGGAGCACTCCAACCTAGAATTTATAACTTTGGAAGAAGCACTTTGAGGACCACTTTGGTTGTCCTTCGAAGAATAGCTCTCCGATTCTCCAGTATTGTCCGAGCTTGAAAACTATACCGTAGTGCATCTTCCTGAATTCGAGCTAAAATTATATTAAACACTTTTTAAGCACCATTAGACACTGATACAACGGGTGTATTTAAAATTGTTTTTGAAAATGTTTTCGTATATCTTTTAAGATACGAAAACGAAAACAGTCTACAAATCGCGTTTGTTTAACAAAAGTTTTGAAAACGGAAACGAAAACAAAAAACAATGAGAATGATTTTTATGAAAAAAGTAGAAAACGATTAAAAGTTGTTTTTCTTTTTCCGTTTTCATTTTCTAGTACTTATCAACAAAGTTATATTAAATAATTAATTATTAATGACTAATTATATTATATATTAATTAATAATGAATAAATAGATATACTTAATAACTAATAACTAGATAGTAATTACTTAATTATTAATTAAATATAAATTTGTTACTATTAAGTTTTTAATTTTATTAATAAACAAATAATATAGTAATTAATTATTTAGTTAAATATTAATTACCAAAATTAATTGTATAACATATTAACAATAAAACAAGTAATAATAAGTTATTAAATAAATAATAAATAATTAATGTATCAATTATATATTATGTTAATTATAATCTATTAATTAGTAAATAAAATATAAATAGTAATTACTCAATTAATAATTAATATTAAATTATAATATACTAATCTATAATAATTAATAATTGATAATTAGTAATTAATCATTATAAAAAGAATAATTTTCAAATATTGATCATGTGATATATCAAATAATAGATTATTAAATAAACATTAGTAATTAATTAACTAATTATTTAATTATGTAATTAAAAGTTAATAATTTAAATAGTAAATGGAATATTAATAAATTATGTATATACTAATTATTTTTCTTTATACACTAATTAATTACTTATAATCTAATAAATATGAGTACATTACAAACATAGTAATTACTTATAATTAATAACTAATTACTATTTTTTAATTATTTAGCATATTAATTTATTATATATAGTTTAATTACTAATGTACTCATTAATAATAATTTATCTATTATTATTATATTCTTAATATATTAATTTTTATTTGCTAAATAATTATCAAATATTAATTACTTAATATATTATTTTAAGATTATTAATTACATGTACTCAAAATAAATATAAATGTAACCAAATACGATTTAACTTTTTGTCATACTCAAACCAATCTCTTGAAAGACCACCAAACGTAATTTCAGAATCGGTTCTAAAAATATTTTTAAAGCAATCTCATTTTCATTTTTTACTAGGAAAAAAAAACCATTTTGAAAACATTACCAAATAGGCCCGTAGGTATCTCTCCCGTCCTTCTCAAAAAAATCATGATCTTATACCGTATAGATACATAAATGAGAGTCATGTTTGTCTAACTGTATTAAAGTACTATATTGTATAATAATACAATAGTACAATGTTTGGTGTGACTATCATACTGTATCAGTTAATGTGGATGGTAAATTAATACGGTTTATGTTGTATTATTAAATAAGTTCATTTTTTACGTATTGTATTATATTATTTTATAACAGATGCACGATTCATGTTGACATTAGGCACGACTAGGGTCCGGATTGGACCGATATAGAGTCATGTTGCAGCTTATAATTGTTTAAAAATTGAGGTGCACAATGCAAATTTATATTTTCTAAAAATTATATTTTGATCTCTCACTTTTTATAAAATTACATTTTGACCCTAATTATAAAATTACACTTTGACCTAAATTTTTTAAAAAATATATATTAACCTCAAAACATTTAAAAATTATATTTTGACCTCAAAATTTTTGAAAAATTACGTTTTTACTCTAAAATTTTATATTTTGACCCCTTGTGCAATACGTTATGACACCAAACACTGTATTATATTATGACAATAGAATACAATACAATGCATCTTATACAATACAAGTTACCAAACACGACCGAGATGTATAATAACAAAAAAATTATTTACATCTTTCTAATATTATTGTCATATAGAATAAATAGCATGTTACATATTTTGAAATATTAAGAAATTAATGTGAACTAATGACTTGACGTTTTAAGAAAATTAAGGCAGGTGTCGAGTCGTACTATTGGAGCTTCCATTTAGAGTTCATTTGTGGTTGGTTTTACTTTTACTTTTAAGTAATAAAAGATGAGAAGCATAAATCAAATTACTTTAATTATTGTTTGGATAACATGTAGAAAAAAAAAACTTTTTAAAGGCACAAGAGCTTTTAAATTTATTTAGTTAAATAAATCAAAGCTCTTGTTGTCATAATATATAAATGTAATACAATGATATATATAAAGTTTTTAGTTTGTTGTTCATAAATAAAAAAATTAAAATATAAATAAAACGTAACAGTAGTAGCAGAAAAGAAGGGGGGGGGCGGGGCAGCATATGCCCCCTGAATTTTTGATTTTTTTGATTTTCACCCTATATATTTTCAAGTTTTTTCATATATAGCCTCTTATGCCCCTTGATTTTTGGTTTTTTAATTTCACCCCATAGGTTTTCAAAGTTTTTTTTTTTTTTCAAAAATACCCATTCATTAACAAAAATTTCATAATATCTCCACTAAATCTAATTTAAATATATTTTTCCTGCTTTTTGGTCTTTTTTTATTGTTCTTTTAAGCTTTTCATATTAAATCTTATACTTTTTGGTGTACTCTAATTGAATTATTTTTCTTTAATTTACCCTAGTTAAAACTTTTCTTTTTCCAATTTGTCCCTTCTAATATATATATTTTTTCATATAATCTTTATTATATATATCAAAAGTGAGTCTCACAAGAAAATTTTAAATGATCCTTTAAAATACACTTCCTAAATGTGTCTCTAATTGAGCATTTTTGTTCAAACAACCCTCTTAATTACTATTTTTACGTAAATATCTTTTATCTAATCTGCCCTTATTGAAGTAATGATCACTGTTTTTTTTTCAAAATCGTTTTAAATTAAACTTTGTAAAATTTTAATTCACGTATCAAAAAATGCAATAAACTGATAAATATATAAGTATAAACCGTGGTTCCAACCGGCTAACAGTATTAGGTGTTGATATTATTAACATTTTTCACATTTTTAGTTTATGCCCCTTAAAACAAAATCCTGGCTCCGCTACTGATTGCATGGGTTTTAACTTTTACTTTTTATGTTTCATTAATAATTTTTTAATTAAATATTATATCAATTAAAAAGATATCAATTAAGAGTAAAGAGTAAAAATTTATACTAATGTATTTATAAGTCTTAAGTTCTTAATTTTCCAGTAGTAGGATCATGCTGTTTTCCGAACCAAGATCCAAATCTATTGCACTCACATTCTAGTAACTTTGGGCAAAGTTGGAAAAACAAAGGCCCAACGGATTTTTTTTCCGTGGACCCTTTTACTTGAGCCCAAAATACATAATGGTCTAAAAAGCCCATGTCTTCTAGAGACAATCCCCTCACAATAGACTTCAGCTTTTCACAATACTCAGCTCGTTGGGCTTTTCTCATTAGTCAAACAAATTCAAACGACTCAAACCCAAATCATACTTTCCTCTCCTTTTGATCCTAATGTCGTTCTTTCCCTCGTCCGCCCATAGTAAGAATATCTGAGAGCGACTTCAATCAGAGCGTTGAAAAAAATGTGAGAAAAATACACGCTTTCTTATAATTTCGTAAGTACCTATTATTTTATATCATTTTAAATAATTAAACGTTATTATAATTTTTTATTTTCTTTTTATAAATTAAATAACAACTGTCTATTTTTATGTTTATTTTTAAATTGAGTGACATAAATAATATTTTTTACACAACATATTTTACCTCTTGGGTGGCATTTGTGGTTTTCTCCCTTAAAATGTCGCATTGTCGAGACGATGGTAGTGGCAGAAGCTTGGCCCGTGAAAGCCAATATCCCAAAAAAAAAAATAAAAAAAAGTTCTTCAAATAAAATTAGGTTGCCTAGAAATAAAGTCATCAATGTGATGGGGAAAAAAAAAAAAAGCAATGTTTTGAGCTTGACTAGCATAATGTTGAAATGACTCCGAATCTGCTTTTTTGTTATGATATGATATTTTGAATGAGAGTTAATAATTATAAATCTAATAATAAATTGATTGCATAATATTTCAAGGAAGATTAATGAAGGTTCGTGGGGTTTCTACAGAGAACTTCAATTCACTTCGAGCAAAAAAAAAAAAAAAAAAAAAAAAAAAAAAAAAAAACAAACTTCAAGTCACAAGTATTGTTCTCATAATTTGAAGAAGTCAAAGGAAACAATATATATTCAACATAACATCAGTCATTGGATAAGAAGGTCAAGATTGAGTTCTTGAACACAAAAATGTTGGAGATCGATTTTGTACACCTAAACTCACGAAAACGCTTTCATAAATGCCATGATGTATAATGTATTCTAATTTCTATATAATGCATCCATTTCGATCATAGACATGCATTTTCCATAATCACTTTAATACTCATCAAAATTTATGGACACAAAAGAAAATGTGAAAACTCACCCCCCCAAAAAAAAAAAAAAATCAAAGGGCATGCATGTCTTTTTTGAAAAAAATGTCTTTCTCTCTCCCAACAATTCCTTGACTCCTCGATCATTTTAACAAATACTTAAAAAAGCAAAAAAAATAAAAATAAAAAATCCTTATTTTCTTGCTCTACATTTTTCCCATTACCCGCCGTCAGAAATCCTTCCTATCACCCACCAATCAAATCGTAGCGCTCTCTCCCCACCGCATCGCCACGACACCCCGATCAAAGCACCTCATCGAATCAAACCGTCACTTATCAAGGTGAGTTTATCACCCCTCAAAAAATATAAAAAATTAATTAAAAAAAAGAAATCCATAATTGAGAAAGAACTCGACAAAAAAGAGAGAGACACAAGAGTTAGAGAGATAAAGAAGTGTGAGTGTTGTGTTGTGTTGTGTGTTTTGGGTCTCCAAAGCCAAAGAAAAGAAACAACAGTTTGCTCAGCCATTTTAATCCCCAAAATTATTAAAATGCCAATTTTCTCCTTCTAGAGAGAGTGAAGAGAAAAAGAAAAAAAAGAGTTTCCTGTTGGCCATTTTTCTGGGTTTCCAATGGTTGAATTAGAAAAAACCCATACATCATTGTGAATATTTATTTATTTTTATTTTTATTTATCTAGTTCTGTATCTATATTGGATATTATGGGTTTTTTGGGCAGACGAATCCGTGATCTTGTAAACCCAGAAAAGCGATCTTCGATGCGGTGATTGGATTGGTCGGATTTTTGGGGCGGTGCTTCTTTTTTTTTTTTTGTGGAAAAAAGTGTTGATTCGTTTTGTTGGGAGAAAATGAACGGTGGCGATGAGGTCGTCGCAGCTCCGGCGGGCCCACCGCAGCCGCTGGAGTGGAAATTCTCTCAGGTATTCGGCGAGCGAACGGCCGGCGAAGAAGTACAGGAAGGTATTATCTTCATCATCGTCATAATCTGAATTTGTGGATCCAATTGATGTGCTGTTTCGATATTGGAATTAGGGTTTGTTTAGGCGTTTTTGATCCGTTTTGGATCGTGGATTACACGTCTCGGTTTGTGGGTCGTCGTGTGATTGCTTGCTCTTTGATTGGTGGATTCTGGGTTTGATTTGGGGAAAACAGTTATTTTTAGTTCTGGAATTGATTACGAGCTGTCAATATAAGGTTTATATTGCATTTCTGTCGTTTTTGGGATTCCATAAACAGTATGGAAGTAAGCTTCTCTAGTGACTATGGTCTCCTAATTGATTGTGTTTACTTGTTGAATTTGTGCACTGCAGATCCGAATCTCAATTACTGTTTCTCATTCTTTGGTTTCGTCTAGGAGATTCTGTTAGTTTAATTTGTTTAGTTGTAATTCTGAAGCTTTAATCATAGCCAAACTGTTGGCTTTTTTCCTTTTACAATTGGATAGCTGGTATTTTCTGGTTACCATCTAATTGTACATAAGTGGGAAAGAATAAAGGTGATGACATTACACGGGTTAGCTTGTTTCCTTTTTACCAATTTGGCATTCTCATGTTAGGTATACATGTACATTGTAGGAAGCCATTCTTTAGGTGTTTCACTTGTTATTCTCCGACTCTTTGCCGTGTAGAGAACACATAAAGATAGAAGGCGAGAGCTTAATATGGGCATGTTGAAAGAACTAAGAAGGTCATTTTGCAGTTTGGGTGCTGCTTGCCTTAAACTAACAGGGCAGTTGGCACATTGTATTTGCATTGATGTGTATATTTCTCTTCCATCATACTTGAAAACCACTTCTGTAGAGAAGTCAAAAGAACGGATTTAAGAGGGGAAGCAATTATAGTACGTTATATAGTTGTTGATCTTCTGCGGCCAATGTGAAAGAGGAAAAAAATATATTCTCCTCGTTAAATATCATTACACATTATAGCATTTCTTTTTATAATGGAAATTTTCAGTTGTAGTTCCTTTTTCTCTTCTGCAGTTGATATTATTTCAGCTATTGAATTTGATACAAGTGGTGACTATCTTGCTACCGGCGACCGTGGGGGCCGTGTCGTTCTGTTTGAGAGGACAGACTCAAAAGATGTGTGTTTCTTCTCTCCTTGCAGGCTTGTTTATCAGTGTCAAGATATGATTCTGCTGTATGTTATTTGTCAGAATATTAAATTGTCTTGATATTCTATGAGGTGCAGCTGGGTGACTCCAGAAGGGATTT
Source organism: Morus notabilis (assembly GCF_000414095.1). Lineage (NCBI taxonomy): Eukaryota > Viridiplantae > Streptophyta > Magnoliopsida > Rosales > Moraceae > Morus > Morus notabilis. The sequence goes on from NW_010357470.1 coordinate 81,804, forward strand.
AGAGAGAACCGATTACCCCATTACTAGGCATCCCGAGTTCCGTTATAAAACGGAGTTTCAAAGCCATGAACCTGAGGTATATATTTTTAGCTTTTGCTTTTTCCTGCCTGTTATATTGTAAAACAATCTAATCGATTTTCAATTTTGCTTTATTGGCTCTAATACATGCACACTGCTTCTCTTTTTCCCCCTGTCAGTTTGATTATCTCAAGAGTTTGGAGATAGAAGAAAAAATCAACAAAATAAGATGGTGCCAAACAGCCAATTCCGCCCTGTTTCTCCTATCTACAAATGACAAAACAATTAAGTTTTGGAAGGTAGGAGCTCAAAACTTGCTGAAGCCCCTAAAATATTCCTAAACCTGTATTTTTTTTAACCATTGACACAATAATAGTCTAGAAAAGTCCAATATATATTTATAGATATATTTTTTGGATAGATTTGTCAACTTATATTGATACTATATGTAAATTTCTCATTTCTCCCTCTGCAAATTGAATTTTTATCGGTTATTATCTCAAGATATCTTTCCACTTGCATAAAAATGGAGCTCGATAGAGATATGTGTTGGAGATTGACATGTTTGTGCTTTGGTTGAGGAAGAGCAATAAACAACCTACTGCGTAGGTGCATATTTTTGTAGCATGCGTATATGACTTGGGGTGGTAAAAATAGCTGCTATTCTAAGCAAAGTAGTGAGCTGCGAACCTTATTTGAAACAATCAGTAATGTAAATCTTGTCAGAATATTTGTGTCGTCCGTACTTCCTGTATTTTGATTTTGAGCTTGTGAAATTTGAATGTATAGTTGAGAAATAATGTTGAAGAACAATAAATGGTACCATCTATAACCTCTTGTCCCATGTTCTATATGTCTATTTTCTTCTTCCAGGCAGTTTGATAAATTTTATGTCTTTGTTTTTAACTCCACATGATTTACTCTTACTTGCTCTTTGGATAGAAAGAGACATTATTTGGTTGGATTTCTTTCCACAATGGATTGTATCGTTTGATACTTAAAAAAAAAAAAAATAAATAAATGGTTTTTTGCATGTCTATATTTGTTGGTAAACTCCTTCACACGTTTTGTCATGGATGAGCTTATCACAGGTGCAAGAAAAGAAGGTCAAGAAAGTCTCTGACTACAATCTGGAGCCTTCAAAAGCCGTGGGCAATGGCAGCATTGCTAGTTCAAGTAATTCTAGTAGCCCTAAACCATATCTTGCAAATGGTGGGAGCCCTGACAGATTGAGTAGTGTCCTGAGCAATGACTTTTCATTTCCGTCTGAAGGCATTCCATCATTACATTTACCTGTGGTAGTTGTACTTAATCTCTTTTGTGCCCCCCCTCTCTTTTTGTTTGGTGGATGTCCTTGGGATGTTTTGAAACCTTAATTTGTGCCTGTTTGAACATTCCTTGAATAAGCTGGTAGCGATTTGCAAGGTCATCCTAGAACCATTAGGCCCAAATTTTATAAGGGCGCATATTTGATGCCTCTTTTAGTCCAAGGAGCAAAAATGCATTAGTCATTGGTTGGTGCTTGTAGTGGCCATTAGGATGTAGTTTAGGTGCAATTAGGCGAAATAGATTTTTTCATATATCTGCTACATGCAAATATACATGTCTTGTCTTAGTCCCTTTGCTGCTTGGATTCTTTTTGTTTTATGATTTAGAACTTTTTACGATCTTGTCCTGTATGTGGACATTATTTTTAACAAAGGTTACCGCTGCAATGCAGCCCTAACCTTGAAGATTATTCATTATGCAGGTAACTAGCCAAGAAACCAGCTTGGTTGCTAGATGTCGAAGGGTTTATGCTCACGCTCATGACTATCATATTAATTCAATTTCAAACAACAGGTGGTTGCATTTCTTTTATTGAATGTGTATTTGCAATTTTCTGCTCTAGTCTTGCTGGTTATATGATGAAATATCAATTTAAAGTTTCATATGGTATCTTGTTTATTTCTCCTCCTCCGGCCCATGCTGTAAAACTTAAATAACTCCTCCTCTCGTATTTTCTAGTGATGGTGAAACTTTCATATCGGCTGATGACTTGCGAATTAATCTTTGGAATTTGGAAATTAGCAATCAAAGTTTCAATATTGTTGATGTGAAGCCTGCAAACATGGAGGATCTAACTGGTAAGTTTCTTGATGTTCCTGTATTTATGGCTGTATTGCAGTTTTGCTTTTGCTTGCTTGCTTTTATGTTAAGGAATTCAAGTTGGAAACGATTATAGAATATTTCCTTCTGGTGCTTAGATTATGTAACTAAGATTTTACATGGTTTCTGCTGTTCATTTGTCTTGCATACGCGGACATGCTTCTCAATTATGTTTTACCTAAAAAGAGGAGATTTAAAGAAATGTCTGGGGTTCTCTATATGTTTTCTTACAAGTCTTGAAAATCTTTTAGTGGTCATCCTGTATTTGTCTAATTTGGTCGACTATTTTCCATGATTGCAAATCCCTTTTTATGTCACCCTTAAATATATTTTTGTTTGTTCTTGCAGAGGTGATAACATCAGCTGAGTTCCATCCCACTCATTGTAATACGTTAGCATATAGCAGTTCAAAAGGATCAATCCGACTCATTGATTTACGACAATCAGCATTATGTGATTCTCATGCTAAATTGTAAGTACTTGGTGTTCAAAGTTTCCAAGGACTAAAGCAGGGATTGGTGGTAACTCTTAATCTGTACAAACAATGGCATGAGAGTAAACCCTTTTTTTGCCTCTATCCATGCTCTTTCCAGAGTGTTCTTGTTTCCAATTTTATTAGTAGGATATGAACCATTACTCAATATTGCTGTCACTTATGTGGGTTCCAGTTATTCCTTCGGAGTTTTATATGAAGTTGAAGCTCTCAATATATTGAACCTGTGTGCTTGCACCTGACAACCAGAAAACTTTTATCTCACACCAGATAGCGACCTTACACAATTTATAAGTTAACAGGCAATGTCTTTCCATACAGGTTTGAGGAACAGGAGGCACCTGGTTCTAGATCATTTTTCACAGAGATCATTGCTTCAATTTCAGACATCAAGTTTGGCAAGGATGGGAGACACATACTAAGTCGTGATTACATGACTCTTAAGGTTTGGTTTTTTTGTTTCCAAAATTATTCCTTTGATGTTGCATTCCTTCTAAACATTATGATTCTCTTGAATGAAGATACCTGAATTTTAGAATTGATGGTTATTTGGTTGTCAGTTGTGGGACATCAACATGGATTCGGGTCCTGTCGCAACCTTCCAGGTTCATGAATATTTAAGACCGAAGGTGAGACTGCCTCTCCCACTTTTGGACAAAAACTGAACCATTAACTTCTGCTACTTCTCTGTATTTAAACTGATTTTAATCTTTTTGAATATAACCAGCTCTGTGATTTATATGAAAATGACTCGATCTTCGATAAGTTTGAGTGCTGTTTGAGTGGTGATGGACTACGAGTTGCAACTGGCTCATACAGGTCTGCTTTGAAGCAGATGCATCTTTTGCTTTATCATTTTCGATGTTCATTGTATTCATCTTAACATTTTGTTTATGTGCTCCCAGCAATCTCTTCCGTGTATTTAGTTGTGCCCCAGGAAGTACTGAGGCAACGACTTTGGAAGCTAGCAAAAACCCAATGAGGTATATTTGACAGAGTAATAATGACAAGTGTACTTCGAATCTTTATTTTATGATATAATATCCCTAATTTTGTACAGTATTTGTTCCATCAGGCGACAAGTTCAGACTCCTTCAAGGCCAGCCAGGTCCTTGAGCAGTAGTATAACACGAGTCGTCAGACGAGGTCAGTTCTTTTGCTTCCCTTAGTTGGCTTTTGTAAACATTTTTCATTCTTTACGCTTTTTATTCTACCATCCCTTCAATCTCCATTATTTCGTACTCATGTGAAAATCCCACAACAGGAGCAGAAAGCCCTGGTGTCGATGCGAATGGGAATTCATTCGATTTCACGACAAAGTTGCTGCACCTAGCATGGCACCCTACCGAAAACTCAATAGCCTGTGCTGCCGCGAATAGCTTGTACATGTACTATGCATAATGATGATCCAAGGAGGAAAGTATATTTGCTTGGGTTAACTTTTTTGGGTTGCTGTCGGAGAAGGCTTCTTTTCCCTTACCCCACCAACCACTGAAGGAGGCTACATTAGTTCTCTCAAGATTTCAAGGTGCCCCTTAAAAGAATTCATAGCACGTGATTTTAATGTTAAAGTTCAGGAAATGGCTGTCTCAGAATCGAGGACGAAGCGACCTGATTTTGTTCCGGGTGGGCAGCGTCTCTTCATGCTTCCACCCTCCCCCCAACCCCCCAAAAGTTTCTCTAGTTATTTCTTTTACCCCTTTTCTCTCTCCCTTTTTCCCATGCCTTCTTCTGAAAAAGAAGATGCATTCTTATGTCTGAAAATTCTGTTGGGTTGAAATCAACAAGGAAATGTGATTGTAGCTCTCCTACAACAGTCAACAGGATACTAAACGGATGTTCCATATTTTGCCACTAGGTTTAAGATGAAAAAAATGTAGTTTAATTTACTCAAAAAATGGTTCCTTGGTGGGATGGAGCTGTGGAAACTTGCAATGAATCATTTTTTATTGATTCTTTTGTCATGGTTGATATTTGATTATTTTAACAATGTTTATTTATATATGTTGTAGATTTCCAGTTTCTGTCAAAGCAAATGAATAATGGCTGTAGGTCATGTTAGATGAATATAATCTTCAACTTTTGTACCGTTAATCCCCAAGTCTCCGCCAACACTGCTTTGTCTATCTATCCAATGTTAAATTCAAATTTCTTCCTAGCCCCCAAAATTGGATTGTCGTTGCTTTGCGTTGCCCATTATCAAATCACTATCTTCAATTTGTATATAATTATGTAAAAATTATTTAAATTTAACGGTTGAAAAAATATCACTTACCGACACATTAGGCGGCACCAAAAAATTTTCCTGTAATTTATCTTCTCAAAAAGAAAAACACATTTCAGAAATTTCTAGTAATATGTTAGTGACCTTTCTCAGTCAGACCACTCGAAGTCTACTAATCCAACGGTCAGCCAAACCCGATCACGCAGAACTGAAAAATTGTTAAGACTTTGCGGGGCCCATCTCTATGTCGGTTGTCCTTCCCGCTTTATCTCGAAACCGCCAAGAACTTCTCAACTCCTCTGTGATCTCTCTCTACTCTCTATGGCTCTGTTGCAGAGAGCAGGATCGCGACTGGCGTTAATAGCGTCGGCCAGGTCGTCGCCGTCGTTCCAAATAACGGCGACCTCCTCGCCGTACTCAACCGCCGCTTCTTCATCGCCGGCGCCGTACGAGGGAACGAGTCCTCCGACGACGCGGAGGCCGACGGGGCTGTCGAAGGGGGCGGAATATGTGATATCGAAGGTGGACGACCTGGTGAATTGGGCCCGGAAGGGGTCCCTCTGGCCCATGACGTTTGGCCTGGCTTGCTGCGCGGTGGAGATGATGCACACAGGAGCGTCCAGATACGACTTGGACCGGTTCGGTATCATCTTCAGGCCCAGCCCAAGGCAGTCCGACGTCATGATCGTTGCCGGCACTCTCACCAACAAGATGGCTCCAGCTCTACGAAGGTAAACATAAACATGGATATAATTTTGAATTTTGAATTTTGATAGTTAGGAACTCAAAAATGAATTGACTCTTTAAGTTTGGGAATTTAGGGTTTATGATCAAATGCCAGAGCCACGTTGGGTGATATCAATGGGAAGTTGCGCAAATGGAGGAGGGTATTATCATTACTCATACTCTGTAGTGAGAGGATGTGATAGAATTGTCCCTGTTGACATTTATGTCCCTGGTTGTCCTCCCACGGCTGAGGCTTTACTCTACGGGATTCTTCAGCTCCAGAAGAAGATTAATAGGAGGAGGGACTTTCTCCATTGGTGGACCACGTGAAGATCCTCCTTTGTGTAACATATCTCTCAAGAGTTTTAAGGTTGTGTGGAAGTATAGTAAAAGGTGAAATCTTTTCTACTGTGTTGTATAGTAAAAGGTCGATTTCTTTTATGAATTGTCGGTTTTGTTTGTTTGTTTTTCTTCTTGCATGATAAATGATAATATTGGAAATAATACGATAGATTCTACTTTCAAGGCCTGTATATTTGATTCGTTGTGTTTATAATTTAATTCTAGCAATCACATTCATTAATTTAGAGATTGCAGCTAGTTTTGGACTTCAATGTGGGAGATAGATTGGATATCGGATAAGTGATATGCGGTTGGTATGCCTAAACCCCCCTTGTTTCAATCTTGGGAAAAAAATTGGAACTTCAACGATTCTATTATGGAAAATAAATGAGTCCAAGTTTAGTAGGTAGAGCCATTTCAACCTTTCAACCTTATTTAAAAAATAAAAATAAAAATAAAAAAAAACAACGAACGATGATTGACGACTTTCTGATGTATGTTTTGGATAATTTTGATCTCACTTCCTAACTCTTGAATTATGTGCGTATCTGAAATTTTGAACTCACTATTTTGTTTGTAGAATGCTTAGTGATAAAGACGGACAGAGTCACAGTGTCACAGAGTTGTCTTTGTACTCACTCACGGGGAGAAAAAGGATAGGAAGTTCAATATGAAGTATTAGTTATCAAAATTTTCGTATCTGTTTACCTTTTTCACTCATTCTCTCTTGAAAATGCATGTTTGAAACATACTTTTGTGTCTTCACTTAGTCTCGCACCTTTTGCAGTTTTCAAAAATATCGTAATGTTTTCTGGTTTAGAGAGTAGATAGCTATCTACCAAGTTTTGAAACTTCTCTTCTTATTTGTTAATTCATTTCTGGTTTGTGATTTTGATGCACACAAGTTTTTCGGCAAAGCTCGGAGTGCAAATTATAATCATAGATTTTCACGTTTCCTGTGGCATGGCAGGTTTCCTAGTAGTAACCTAGTAGGATATTCTTGATACACCTGCTGTTTCCTAGAGTAAAACAGTTGCATCATGTTTCAGCTGAGAAGCCTGAGAAACATATTCCAAAGTGAACTGATATTTCCTTCTCTATTTGCTTCAAAAACAGTTGTTCTGCATTATGGAAAGCCATTTATTTGCATTTGCTATCACTCATGGTGTTTGGTTTTTAGCCCCTTACCTGCGCTATGGCATCTTTTGTTTTTATCACAACCTTTATTACTTTCTTACTTCAGATTGATGGCATATTTTATAATTTTTGAGTGTCTTCGGTTGGCCGTTTTACAGGTAAGACTAGTTTTTTTTACTGTTAAATCCGGTAAAAATCAAATCATATTGAAAATGTATACATAACACATAATTTCTAATACAAATCTAACAGCTAAAAAAACAAAACTATTGATAGTTTCATTTTTCTGGTCCTACGGTCCTTAAACTCTTTTACCTTTATCACATCCATTTGCTTTTGCAAGAAAAGATGCTTTGCGAGCACTAGCAAGGGTCCACAAGCAATTTGGAAATTTCATGAGTAAGTTTTATTTATGCCTCTCACAAATGCTGATGGGGATTGTTATTGGAATCTACCGACATAGTGAGACCAAAGGAATAAGGTTCTTACGTATGGTTGTTGAATACTTCCATGAATATTGTTTGACCTATTAACTGTTTGTTTTTTTTTTTTTTTTTGTTTTTTTTCCCAAAACACATATGGCATTACTGTGCATCACTCAAATGCATTATTCGAGAAATATCATTAGCTTTGAGGAATCTAATAATCTGCATGGGGGTGTGAGTAGACAACTGAAATAAGATTTTGAGAATATAAAAGTAGAGGAGGAAAATAAGCACCTCAAAATTCACTAGCCATGAATAATGACCAACGGTGAAGAAACTAAGAGGAATAAAGAATACCATCTATTTTTCAGGATTATTCTCTTCTTGAGGACAATCTTTCATTGGAATTGCTTAATGCAAGTTGTCTTGAGTTAGAAACCGATTTTCTCAAACAGTGTTTGAGAGAAGGAAAAGTATGATTATTAAGGGGTCCCACAAACCAATTTTAGATGAATCCGTAGGTGAAGCATTGGGTGCTGTCTTCTCTAAAATGTAATGAAAGAGCTAGGTTTGTCATTTGGAGCTGCAGTGCCTCAGGGCATGCATTTTTCAACAACTGTTATTTCGTCTCATTGCTTTGGTTGCATAAAAGGCCCCAGACGTGTTATAATGAGATGTCACTTATGTGCATGGAGTTTTTATTACCAGCTGTATATACTTTCCAACGTTAAATACGATGAAAATAAAATAAAAGTAGATTTTTATACAGAAGTAACAGTTGAAAACAGAGATCTAGGTCCTTTTTTTTTTTTTTTTTTTTTTTAACCATACTATAGATTGTCTTATGTGCATTTAAGTGGTTTCCTGTTCTCTTAAAGCAGATTGCAATGATGAAGCGATACCCTTGTGCCATAAACTGTTAGCATTTAGAATTAAGTTGGGTTAAGTTAAAAAAAAGCAAATAAAACAAAACAAAACAAAAGCAGCAAGTTCTTTTATTAGTATTTTGGAATGCTGACCAAGCATAACATGGAAAGTCATGACTTTTTTCTTTTGTTTCTAGCAAGAAAGATTGTTCTCATGAAGCGCAAGATGCAATTTGCAGTTTTGGACAAAAAACGAGTCTAGCTCAAAGCATAAATGCAATTTTTTGCAAAGTCAACGATGGTTTAGAAATTTTTGGGGTTTTTTATTGGGTCAACTGGTAGGAAAAGGATGTGAAATGAATCCAATTCTAAGTACGACCGTTTCTGTTCCTTTCCTTGATAAGACATGGGTGTTATGTGCCTAGTAATATTAGAGTCTTAAGTTTTTATCCCTTTATGGCTAATGAACAACGATTCCATTGCCAACTTCAGGACAAAAAGAAAAAAAAAAGGCGTGAAAGCACTTGGAAGACCATAATGTGTATGAATAGGAAATTGTTTCTAATAATGATGGTTGTTAGTTGTTCAATCTTTTCTGCTTGTTGATTGTAGAATTGTACATAGTGCACGCACTAACACAAAGTTCAACACGCACATATATATATGTATTCATATATATATATATATATATATATATTCTATATATACACACACATATGCGAGCTGTATGTTAATAATCTAGAAAGTTCGGTAAAGCTATCTAATTTAAACCGACAATTCTATTAGGCTTCTATTACTCAAATCTCCAAGAGCACTATTACAAATTATTACTAGAGATACAGAATTAGTACACATATAAATGTTATAATGGAACAAATTGTCTAATAATAGCTTTGATATCTGGTTATGTAGATAATTACATATCAAATTGTTACATGTATAGAGATAGATAAAGACATGATAATTCTATGATAGGTATGCAAAGACATCCTATTGGTATGGTTCCATTTTAAATCATTACATCTATATTATATTACCACATATATATATATATATATATATATATATATATATATATATATATATATTCTATATATACACACACATATGCGAGCTGTATGTTAATAATCTAGAAAGTTCGGTAAAGCTATCTAATTTAAACCGACAATTCTATTAGGCTTCTATTACTCAAATCTCCAAGAGCACTATTACAAATTATTACTAGAGATACAGAATTAGTACACATATAAATGTTATAATGGAACAAATTGTCTAATAATAGCTTTGATATCTGGTTATGTAGATAATTACATATCAAATTGTTACATGTATAGAGATAGATAAAGACATGATAATTCTATGATAGGTATGCAAAGACATCCTATTGGTATGGTTCCATTTTAAATCATTACATCTATATTATATTACATTCTGTGAGTTTTGTGTATCTACTATTTTTATTAAAAATTTGGCTAAATTTAACGTTAAAAAGCATATGCCATTCAAAAAATAAATTTACCATCAAAATATGTAAATATGGCTCCGTTCAATTCGAGTTTTGTTACAGTAAAAAGCTCTAAAAAACAGTCACATCTAACTTTTTTACTACAGTAAAAAATTCTCACATAACATCACATCTTAACTCGAATTAAAAACTCGAATCAGCGAACTAAACGGGTGTTCTTTCAAAAACAAATATATGAGACTATGAAGAGAACTGCACGGGGAATTGTTATATGCGGTAGTGATTGTAAATAATAAATAGTTATATTTAAACTTAATTTATTTCACCGATTTGAGTTTTTAATTTTAAATTTTTATAATAAAATTTTTTTAAAAAATATCACATCTAAATTTTTTTATTACAACAACCTTTAAAAAAATATTATATTTTAACTTAAATTAAAAATTTAAATGAAGCCTAAAAAAAACCTCGATTTGAAAAGAAGGAAAGGTGAAAATGAATTGGAATCCAACCTGAGTTTTCAAGAGAACAGTGAAGAGCGTGGCCGTCAATCAGGACCGGAGAGCACGCCATCTGAAACGTGTCGTATGCGAGTTGGACAGAGATGACAGTCCCCCTGGCTTCACACCCCCAAAACCCACCATCAAATCACACCACTCCTACTCAATGGGTCCCACCTCACTCATGCATAGGCACTCTTCTGTGGGACCCCACCTGGCCCCTCATCCCATCATCCCCTCTCGTGCTCTTGCTTGTATTGCATCAATTATTACCATACCCCTCCGATCTTCATGCCCAAGATTGCAATCACTGTACTCTTTACTTCTAAAAAATTATTTAGCGGATGTTTAATTTATTAATTTAAAATTATGATTTAAAATTATTTTTAATTTATGTATATTTTTTATAAAAAAAAAATATTATAGTGAATTATAAATTATGATAAAAATTTTTATACCAAACACTCTATTAATATTATACTTAATCCTCTTTTATTTTAATAATTTTAATTTTATTACAGTTAAAAATTTTTATAAAAAATCTCGTCTAATTTTTTTTATTATAGTAAAAAATTTTCACATAAAATCACATTATAATTTAAATTAAAAACTCAAATTAACAAATTGAACGAGGCGTTACACTAGATTGGGAGAAACAAATCAAAGTAAAAAAAGAAGAAAAAAAAGGTAGAAGTGCCCATTCCCGTTAATTTTAGTGTTAGTATAGAGTTTTAGCTCCTCTTGTTTAGAGTTATTAATTTTAGTCACATTATGTGCCTGTGAAGCAACCATCCATAATACTCTTTTAATGCTCAAATTATGTGAGCATTTCACGAGTCGATGAGCTCTTTTGATCGTTGTTTGTTTGTAGAGAGTGTTGTTTGTATTCCTTTGATTTATTTTCTTTCTTTGTTTCGGATTAAGTAGGCTTGATTTTTGTTGGTTTAAATGATATCTCTTTTGGAAACTTTTTTGTTGTTTTCTTTCTTGTTAATGGAATGCTTTTCAACCTGATAAAAACCTTTTGGTTTAATGACATGAGAAGGGAGTTACTGAGGTCTCGTTGATTTCATCAATTTGAGTTTTGTTATTGTAAAAAGCTTTTAGAATAGACACATTTAATTTTTTTATTATAATAAAAAACTATCACATAAAATTACATTTCAATTCGAATTAAAAACTCAAATCAGCGAACTAAACGGACCCTAAAATTTTAGTTGAGGGTTATGGATTTCACTTTCTTATTTATGAGATAATACCCACTATAAAATGTGCACTTTTTTTTCTTAAAAAAAAATAGAAGGCTTTTCAACCACCAAAAAAAAAAAATCATAATACTGAATTGAAAAACTATTCCACAACAAATTTAACATAATATAATAAACGGTGATACTTTAATAGAGTAAGTAATGAGATCAGATTCAGTTAGCTTGTGATACCTTAATAGAGTAAGTAATAAGACCAAATTTAGTTAGCTTGTGATACCTTAATAGAGTAAGTAATGAGACCAGATGCAGTTAGCTTATGATACTTCAATAGAATAAGTAATGAGACTGGATTCAATTAACTTGTGATTGGAAATTACATGTATGCAAATTTTAACCGAGTCATCATGTATGCAAATTTTAACCGAGTCATTTTTTTTAGTCTTTACTATAGAGCATGTTATTTTATTTTATCGATAAAATAACTATTTTATCGTTAAATTAATTTTTTAACGGTCAAATATGTAATACGAGTAATTTTATATGACACATTATAAAATTTTAATATAAATTTACATAAATTTAACCATTAAAAATTAATTCTACGGTAAAAAATAATTACCCAAAATAAATAGTTTTTTTAAGATAAAAAATAAATTGTGTTGAGTATTATTATAGGCAGACACAGAAAAGTCAACCACCAATGGTTGAATCGAAACAGTAACGTAGAATATCTGATCAGAGCCGTCGAAAACATTTGATTTTGCCATATTGTGGGGGGCCCTGCAACTCAGAATTTCCAACTTGTACAGTACGGAACAAATTCCAAAACAGTGAAATCAGACAGATATTATTTATCCGATCCTGCCCAAAATTAATAAATAAATACAAAAAAATGGGACCCACCGCCTTCAGTAAACCTGAAGCATTTTTCTTCTTCTCCACAAAACAAATTTAGCTGTCACTCTAGCAACCGAAACAGTGTTCATGCGACTCCTCGGGGTTCCGCCACGTGTCGCGGGTGACACTGGCTACCGGTGACTGGCACTCAACGCTACGATTTCCTTTTCCTTTAATCCTTGATGATCATAATAAAGAGACACCTTGACGGTCCTGATGTTTTCAAACGGAAATATTTGACGGTCCTGATTTGCTAATCAAATCGTAATTACGATGTCCCTGGTGGCACTTGCTTTGTTTGCACGCAAGCTTTGCTTCTCGGCTTTTTAGCCGATTCGGCTCATCAGCTTGGCTTAATTTTGTAATTTTTGGCTTAAATCTCATATTAAAAACGTTGTCAATGGTCGGCTCTCGAGTTCAAACCTCAGCCGAGCTTTTAGCTTTCTTTTGTTTTATATCTATTTTGTCGTTTTCTCTTTAGCAATTTTGTTATCTAGAAAATAAAGTTAGGGACATTTTTAAAAAAAAAATTCAATTATCACATGCCGAAATGCACTAACAACAGGAATGATTGTGTAGTTTATACAATGGACATACTTATTAGTTTAATAACTTTTTTTCTGTAAAGAATTAATTTTTGTAATTTACTTTGAGTGAGATACTTTATTAAATGGTTGTGTTGCGAGGAATGTTTGTTTTTCCATTTTTAATAAGATCATTTGTATGTCATTTGGTTACATGGTATACGTCCCTTTTTATTTGGTATATGTACGTTGATGATCATAGAACTTCATCTAAATTATACTTTATTAGCTAGGATCTACTATTATACAAGGTCATTAAATGTTTTTTTTTAATGAAAACTCAGTTTTATTTATTCATTGTAATAACATCGACTGTTACATTACGGATTCAAATCACATATCTAATTACAGTGTCTTAATTAGTGTCTAACCAATCGAATTGTATCACATTATTTAAAATATTTAAAATATTTTTTAACTAACTTTTTAATAATTTAATTTTTTAAGTCTATTAAATGACGTGTTATAATATGAGTGGTTAAACACTAACTAAAACGTCAAAAATTAAACATGTAATTTGAGTCTTTACATAACTACCCAGAAGAATATGCATAAAATCTAGCCACAACCAGGACTTCAACTTGAGAATAAGCATAGTTTGCTAAGAAGTGAGCTACCGAATTTCTTTGACGAGAAATGTAGCAAACAATTTCACTACTAGTAAAAAAAACCAACAAAATTAATTGCTCTAAAAGCGGGAATTATTGTGTAGTTAATAAAAATGTACGTAGTATTTAGTTTAATAATTTTCTCACGAAGTGAATTTACTTTGAGTTAGATACTTTATTAAATGGTTTTGCTGCAAGGAATATTTTGTCTTTTATTTTAATTTGTTTTTTCAAATAAGCTCATCTGTATTTGATTTGTTTAATTAGTATATGTACGTTTCTTTCTTTCCTTTTTTGTTTTTGTTTTTGTTTTTAGTAAGAATCGGTATATCATATATGTACGTTGAACATCATAAAACTTTTATAAAAACATAATTTATCAGGTAAGATGTTCTATAATACAATCTGTAGAAGTCAGATTCTATAATTTATTGAAAGGGTCAATGACCGCTTTGAGGAGTCGATCGCGTTAGTAAGTCGATTCGAATCGATTTGAGTAGATATATCACTAGAATGAGAATGTAAAATGCTAAAAAATAAATTGACACACGGATGTATAATAGTTCTCTTAATAATCTCATGATACATTAGGTTTTGGGGGTTTCACTATGTAATAAAAATAGTACAATTACAATGTTTTGTGTGAGAAGTGGAGAAGAAGGAGGGGAAAGAGAGAGAGTCTGAGCATAATATGAGGAGTCTAGAATGTTTTGGTCGTGATTCTCATTTCCTATTTATAAGAGATAGCATTCTAGTTTCTTTTTTTCTCAGATTAGATAGTTTTCCTTTTCCTTCTGTTAACTTTCCCTTTCCTTGTTTCCATATTGGTTTATTGAGATATTTCTTGTTTATTATTGATCCAATTTGACCATTTAATGTAGGATTTGGCTGAGATAGTCTTTGTGGCCACTAAGGAATTTCCTTCCTTAAATATCGGTAGTGGTTCCTACTTCTCATGTCATCAGTCTTTTCTAGTCGTCTTGAGTCGATTTAGAGTCCGTTTAGTTTGTTAATTCGAGTTGAGATGTGACTTTGTGTGAGAGCTTTTTACTGTAACAAAAAAGTTAGATGTGACTATTTCTAAGAGTTTTTTACTGTAGCAAAACTCGAATTCTAAACTCAAATCGGTGAAATGAACGAGATCTCCAATTGATTTCAGTCGATTCGAGTTGACCCTATTCTCCAAATATTGTTCATGTATACTGTGATGATTGTGGTGCTGATTTTAACCATAATAATGTCTTTAAATGGTATTGAATTATGATTATGACAACTTTTAATTTTCAAAGTATAAGTTTTACGCAAACTTATAGTGTATTTTATATTGAGCATGTACTTACAACTCAAATTTCAACATTAGATGAGGTTTGAAAATGGATATCATTTGTTAAAAAAATCAGCTTTCATCAAGTAAAGTGGACAATTCTTTATTTTATTAATATCTAGCCATCATTTTCTATTTTTCATCCTCTAATGACTTATATTGACTTAAAAATAAAATAAAAGCAAGATTTCGGTCTCAAATTTTCTTTTTCCTTTTTACTTGCCATTAGGTTCTTCTTCTTCTTCCTTTTTTTTTGGGTGCGCTACACGAGTACGTCAAATAAAATTACTTCCACTCTCTCTTTGCATGCATTATATTAACTTCACTAGTAAGCTAAACTAGTATTTTTCTTACAATCATATCTAGACTTCTCAAATTAATCATATGTTTAACGTTAATCCACCAATAATTTAATCATATAAGTTGACTTTTTGACCTTCTACCTAAAAGACAACCTAAGGTTAGGCATTATATATATCTAGAGGAACTAAGAATAATTACTGTTAGAATGCTGCCAATAAAAAAATGGTTTTTTTTAATTAAACCATATGATTAGTGGAAGTTGTATAAGCTCAATCCCAGAAGCAGCTAAGCCGGTCCAGTTTATTTCCCACTTGGACTACGAGAGAGAGAGAGAGGAGAGAGAGAGAGGTTTTCTTTTATTTTCTGTCTCTATTTGAAGTCTGGTCGTCACTTTCACGCGGACACACAAATAGATAGGTCATCTCTTTCTCCAGAACAAGTTTTTCCAGACCCCAAATATCTTTTCGCTTCCTTACTCTTCTCTCTCGAATTCACATCTCCATCTCCATGGAGTTAAAACCCAATTGAGAAGAAGAATCCTGTTTTCTTCCAATCCCCTTCATAAGAATTTCACTCCAAAATACTGTCTTTTCCTTTTCTTGTTGATTTTGGTTTCGTGCTCTCTTTTTTTTTTCCCCTCCCCTCATGGTGAACAAAAGCATGGAACTCAAAACTTAAGCAAAGTTTTGACACTTTGGAAATCTGCTTTCAAGAGTAACGTTTATGTGTTTGTGATTTCATCTCCTTAATGAAAGCTCACTCCTTTCCCTGAAAAAATATCCAACCTTTTATTTTATTTTATTTTCTTTTTGGCCACTTTTAGGCCTCTGTTTTGCCTTTTTGCCACTTCACAGTCCATCAGAACCCATTTCATTTCTAATATTCAGGAAAGTATCAACTTTCCCACTAAAAAAAGCTCCAAAATTTAGTCTTGGGTTTGTCCGTTTCCTATTAACACCCTGAAGTGCTTAGAATTCAAGTTTATCTTGCTCTTCACCGTCAAATTCAGCTCATCTGAATCAAACCCACCTCACAAAATCCCTAAAAAAAAAAAGCAACTATTTTTTCTTGTGACAAAAAACAAGCTTTGTTGAGCAGTAAGTCTTTCAAACATGCAAGACCCAGCAACATTCCAGCCGATGAAAGCCCATTTCCCAGAACAGGAACAGCTGAAATGCCCAAGGTGCGAGTCCACAAACACCAAATTCTGCTACTACAACAACTACAATCTCTCTCAGCCTCGCCACTTCTGCAAGAATTGTCGAAGATACTGGACCAAAGGCGGCGCTCTCAGGAACATCCCCGTCGGCGGCGGAAGCCGCAAGAACGCTAAGAGATCCTCCAACCCAAAAAGATCTTCATCTTCCTCTTCTACCACCTCCTCGACCCAAAACCCAGATTTCCAATCCGATCCGGCCCGCTCTTACGCCTCCCCGGCCGATAACGACCGCCGGATGCTCGACATCCCGGGAAGCTTCAGCTCGCTCCTGACTTCAAACGGGCAGTTTGGGGGGCTTCTGGAGGGCATGAACCATAATGGGTCGGGCGTGAATTCGGGCCCTGAGATGAATTCGGATTCGGGTCGGAGCATTGGTGTGGAAGTGCAGAGCAATGGCAATTCGGAGAGCTATTGGGGTGGAGGCAATGGGTGGCCGGACCTCGCCATTTACACGCCAGGTTCAAGTTTTCAGTAAGAGAGAGAGGGAAGAGAGTTTGATTTGCTTTGAAATTTGTTTCTTTGTTTTTTTTTCTTTTTTCCTTTCCCCTCTCTAAAGTAATGGGTGTTAATTATAGTACTTTTTCCTAAATATAGACTATGATGTGGTTAAGGAAAGAGCCAAAAATGGTTTAAAGTTAATTATAGTATTCTCTCTCTGGGGTAGAGTAATGACACATACCACAATCTAATGCCATGAAATACCCTCTAGCATTTCTGTGTAACATTATCCTTTGCGCTTTTAAGTTGTTTTTGTTTGTATGTTGTCTGATATATAACTTACAATTACATTATGATGCTAATATGTTTTTGGGTTGGACACATACCACACATATCCTTGAAGATGCATGATTAAGATTTTTACCTTTATTTTTTATTTATAATATTTTTAGTTAAATAATTACACTAATAAACAAATATTTATTAAGAATAAAAAGCAATGGTCCATGTACACATACATTTTTAAAAGTAAATTCTTCATTTTTTCTATATTTTTTTGGTTTGTTTTAAAATGGGCTTTTTAGTGTTTAATTGATGTCATTAATATCCGATAATGCTATTTGTAATAATTGTTAATTGGGCATGAATCATCACCAACACAACTAAAGTGCACCAAAGTTTGTCTGGGTGCACAAAACAAGCTCTAGGTTGTATTCTCTAGCTAAAGACCTTTCTTTGTATGTATATGTAATGATGTAATTTGTATGTATAGCATCATGTGCATGCATGGTGCATTTTATTAAGAGGCTTTGACGCTTTGCTGTGTATGTATGAATAAAATAACAAATGTTAAGTGGTGGAAGATATGGGGAAATCCAGAGTGCACATTTCAAGTTTTATTTGTGTTTAGCTTGTCTTTTGAGGGCCAGACAAAGTTCAACTCCCCTTCTTTTCGGATATTATTTCTTATTCTAAAGCTTTGATCTCATTCTCCACAAGATGCCAAGACCAAATCCCCCTAATTTTAAAAATCTTTCTACTTGACCATATCTTCTAACGAGTGGGATCATACACAATGTGCAAGCTTTAATGAATGAGTTGCTACTTATTTATTTACATGGAGACAATTTGAGAGATCTTTTCAAGTCGTTGGTCATGGTTGTGTGCTTTATTTATTTATTTATTTTTTCTTTTAGTGAGAGTCTAGAAATTACGAATTTATAAATTTGAGTTGTATTCAGTGGTGCCTAATGTTGGCAAGCTATGTGCAATTGAATATCATTATTGACCCCTAGCAAGTGTAATATCCTATTAATGACCATTTTAATAGTGGGATTTAATTGTCAAGATTTTGCTAGAACAAGTTGAATGTGGTTAGGTTGTGGGAGCTAATATATGTGTTTTTCAAATGAATGATATCTAGTGATGATCTTTTTCAAGGGGAGTTGAATTATCAATCCTTCTGTCTCTCTTATATGTGGGCCACGCATGGCTATGCGCTTAATTGGACCAGCCTATATGTAATATGGTAAGCCAAATCATAGGCAACCTACCACATGGATGAAGCTGCTGAGTCGCTTCAGCAAAATGAAGGAAATATTGGCCCACAAAGAATAATCCATTCATCTTTGATGCGGACTTGGCTCGAGAAATCAACGGCTGAAACGGACTTGCAAAGAAAAACAAACGGTGATTGATGATATTTGAAGAAGCCATATATATATAGGCTATCATTCGTTTGCCAACCAAACGTAAATGGAAAGAGTAGGAAAGCTATGACTTTTCTTCCATTGCTTCATTTAATGTTGGTCTATACTGTTGCGGTTCTTTCATTTTTACACGTTCTACGCTGTAATCGTGGACTTTGAATCTTGGTTTAGGAGCTTGCTGAGAGAAGTCGGCTATTTAATAGTCCAAAATGAATTTGAACTTAAAAGAGGTAAATGTGCATAAATTTTAAATTTCTGCTCAAACTTATCTGTTCACCAAACGGACCAAAAGATAACACATGGTTGTGGCGTTGGTCCACCCCTGCTAGTGTTTTTGATGTAAAACTAAAGAGAAGGGGCAAAGTGGGAGAACAATGGAATTTTCAAAATTGAAGGGGCACAGTGGGAAGAACTTCAAAGTTTACGAAGCACTAGTGTGAATAACCCATTTAAATTTAAAAAAAAAAAAAAAAAAAAAAATCTTACCAGCGTCAATACAAAACGATGCTCTGAAATAGTTTAGATTTCAAAAATTCCACTCCAACTTAAAGTGTACTTGATGATCTTCTGTAAGAGATGACAATGATTCCAACAAATGTGGGAAATCTAGCACCTGAACGTCTTTAATGCCTCTGAACATCTCAATCTTTGCACCTCTTAATTCATGACGCCAACATTTGACGCGAGAAGAAGTGCAACACTCCGGTTGTTCCTTGTCCAATAGCTTCTCGCAAAGAACCTACATACATACAGGAATATGTATGATAATAAACGTTTCTATCTGGAAGTCCAAAAATTTCCCAACTTCTACAACAATTACAAATTCAAAACAATAAAATCATCCGTTAGTCTCCAATCCACTTTCTAACAAACAACTGACACCACATAACAAACAAAAACAATCATACATAACATTATATTAGGGCCTGAGTTTTTTAAAATCCTCAATCTCTAATCCTGTTGAGATTTAGAATAAAGGATATCTCAATTTTGCAGATCTCGTTCATTCAGATAGATCATGTCTGGTAATATCAAAGGTCATATATAGCCTAAGACAAATAGCAAATACCTTCATTAACAACTAAGCAAAAGCAGGGAGACACTAACTCATAAATAACAACAATAAATCGTAACTTTAGTCTTTATTTATTATTGAAATTTTTCTGTTTTTGAGCATTTTATTACGCAAATAATGTCGTTGTGATCTTTTTTCAAAAAAAAAAAAAAAAAAAGTTGAAATGTCAACTAAAGTTGTTTGTGTCATTGCATATTTTAGGAATATTTTCACCTCACTTAAAATTAGATTTTTTTTAGTATTAGTGTAAAAAAATATTATGAATGTTGCCTCAAAATTAGAAATAAAAACTAAAACTATACATCTGTATATATAAAGTATGTCTATTTTCATCGTTATACATCTCCATAATAATTTTATACGTAGATTACCAAACACTTATAATTCTGCCTCTGGTATTCACGACATCTTTGAAAAAAAAAAGGTAGCAAAACGCATTCACAATAACTTTTGACTAACAGCAAGGCTACTGCAAATATTTTCAATAGCACAACAATACCAAATTAATCCTAACTTTATAAGATATCCACAAAAATCCTCAAAGCGAGAAACGTTCATGCCAACATCCATAGACAAAATCAGACGTTTGAGAACTTCAACACTACAAAATATGATTGCCAACAATAGAAAAATGCCATTAGCAAAACTAAAAATCTTCGTTAATCTAATTCACTAAAAGCATATAAATTTTCACATTATCTTAACAAAGTAAAACCTGTTTCACACAACATAGCAGTTCAATCCATTTAAGGTGTGTGAGTGTGAGAGAGAGAATTAAGTTAATATTTGTCTCTTTGGCCACAAGCACCAACACAAGTTGAGAATAACTACTATCCATTCAAGGTAATTATCTATAACATAAGAGCTGCCAACAAACATACATCCTAAAATATGCAAAAGGGCAAAAACCAGACCTTTATGCAATTTATTAGGAACACAGAGTCCGACGGAACAAATATCGTCTTTGGATGACAACTCCAGAGTAGACCATCTATAAGAGATCCACAATCTAGGTCCTCTTTTAAGCTATAAGAAACTAGCTCTAAATAGTCAACTTGGAACACCGGTGAAATCTCAACTTCTTCTAATTCTTCAAGATCAAAACTAACCTTCAATCCACAAACCGGTAATGTGTCACAAGAAAAATAGAAATTGCAAGAAACTATAACATTGACAACAGCAAATAATAATACTACTAACCATACCTCGCTCTCATTGTGCATTAGCTTAAAGTGTTTTCTTTGAGGTGAAGCTCCAAGAAATTTCCTTAAGTCAAGAAACCAAGAACTGATAACTTGCCTGCCTCTGGTGTGCATTGAATAACTGATTTCCATTGGACATGGAATGTTCTTCGAAAATAAGACAGGCATGTTACAAGCCTTGTATCTAAAAGAAGATAGAATTGGAGCATCAATTTCAATCATTTCAATCTTTTCACAGCCCCCAAGTCGAAGTCCCTTAAGTCGTTGCACGGAAATCTTAATCCTTCGCAACATGCGGCAATCACTAATTTCAAGGTCCTCAAGGAGGGAAAATCTAGAAAGATGCGAATGAAACGAGTCATCCGTGATGCCACATTTACTTAAATGTAGTGTCTTTAGGAGATGACAGGATGTCAAATTAATTCCAGTCAAGTTAATATTCCGAGGTAGTTCTCTTGCGTAATAAGTCTTCAGACTGAATTTTTTAAGATTTGGTGCATCAATATAAACTCTCTCAAGTTCGCCTCCACCATTGCTTCGAACCCCAATTATAACTATAGCAAGTTTATCAAGTTTAGAAATCTCAAGGGTTTTCAGTCCACGAAAACCCCAAAGAAAAAAATACTCAAGGTTAGGACAGTTACGGACAATGTTTCGCATAATATTTTCGCTTATAATAATACCATCCATTTTTAGCTTCTGAAGAGAATAAAACTTGGAAGAAACTGTGACAAACGCTGTTCCAGGCAGAGGATAAAAATGATCATATCTAAATAAACCTCCAGAATGCACATTGACATTTAGGAGCATCTCACGAACACCATGATCAAGAACTAACGCCATCCATCTGTCAATCATCGAAAACAACTGATGATCACGAAGGATCACGAAGAGACGAAATCTCTGCATTCGCAATTTCTTCTCGATGAAACAATTCAAGGACTTCTCCACAACGTTCATTAGTCCGGAGGCTTTATCAGGATCTCTTTCTTCAAAATCAAATATGGGAAAGGACTCCCAAATAGAATACCATCTTTTAGACAATACACACTTTCTGTTTGCATCATTTCTAGGAAGAAACGACAATATATGATGCAATATAAAGTCAGGTAAGTTAGAGAATCTGTCCACCTTATCCTTTTCTCTGTCCATACCTAAAAACATAAGACCAACGACATTTATTCACATATATTTGTGTTATACAGGTCAGAAAATCTAAGCAAATAATTTCTTTTCTAATCACAAATCTCCAAAACATCCCACTAAAATAAACAGGTTTTACCTGATTAACATTAACAATATCAAAATAAAAGCAAAATATGCATTTTGAACGAATCTAAGGGAAGAAAACAAAAAAAAAAAAAAACAAAAAAAAAAAAAAAAAAAAACGAGAGAAGGTTTACCTCTGTTTTAGTTAACTACAAATACAACTCGATCAGATCTCTCTCTGTACGTTGATTTTTATACGTTAGTTTTCCCTTTCGCACTTTGATTCCACTTCGGCTTTGCTAACGAGATAGTATTCATAAGGGGTTCCGAAGGCAGGCTATTCCTATTAAAGTTACTCCTGTCCTCGACTTTCCCACACGATTATTTTTTTAAATGTGCTTTGAGCTGCAGCAATTTTTTTTTCCTTTTCATAATCTGTCTATATGAAAGCAGAAAAGCTTTCACTGTTTGGGCATTTCAACCAAAACGGCAATATATCTATATATCTATCTAACGCCAACGTTTTAGTTAAAAAATGTTTTTTTTTTGAATCATTTCCCCCTTTTTTTTTTTTTTTTTTTTTTTAAGACTTCTCATTTTGGTTCTCTTTTAACCCCTTTTTTATTTTTACTCTGAATTTTTTTTTTCCATTTTTAATTCTTTTTACTCTAAAATTTATTTATTTCTTCATTTTACTCATTTCTTATCCTTTCTTTATATCTATGCTCAAATTTATTTCTTTTTTTGTTTTGGTTTTTTTTTTCTTTGAAATTTATTTATTTCTTCATTGTACTCTTTTTTAATCTTTTTTGAACCTCTTGCCCAAAAATTTTATTTTTTCATTTTGGTTCTTATTTCAAATTTTATATGCTTTTAATAATAACACGGTCATTAAAATTTAACAGACGGATTACTCTCCACATACATTGCACATGAACTTCAACTAGTGTATATATAAGAAGTGTCAATCCTTAGTAGTTTTGTTTTTGTTTTTGTTTTTGTTTTTCTCCCCAAGGTTTTGCTCTCTTTTCATTTTAGTCATTTTTTCCTTTTTTTTAACCTACTTGCCCTAAAACTTATTATTATTTTTTTATTTTAGTTTCTTTTTAGGCTTTTATATATTTTTATTAATAACACGGTAATTAAACTTAATACACGTCAACTAGTATATAAGAAAGCAGAAGACATGTATATCGGAAAATTACCCTGAAGCAAGAAGTAGAAGAATAGAGAAATGCAGGTTAGAAAAATGAACAAGAAATGCGAGCGTTTAAGAACCGAAAAGAATGATTCGGTGATGTTTGGTAGAGGGATTTGTTCCCTGATTCGAATCATGATTCGTGGTTCGCTACAATATTTTCTCTCACAAAAAATACACGTAAATAAAAAATGATTCTAATCACATGATTCTAATCCATGAACCAAACGGATTCGAAGAGTGGAGAAATGCGAAGAAAAGTGAATGTGAAAGTCTAGCAACTACACACACGCATATCTTTTAAAGTGTTACGTATCATAATCAAGTAATAGCCTAAACAAGGTTTCGTGAGCAAGCATTAATGAACACCAAATAAAAATCTTACAAGCTCAATACATAACTATGCTCTAAGATAGTATAGGTCACCCCTGTCGATTTCGAAAATCCCACTTCAAGTTAAAGCGTACTTGATGATCTTTTTGTAAGAGATGGCAATATATCTAACAAATGTTTGCAATCTACCAGCCGAGCACCTCTAATGCCTCTGAACATCTCAATCTTCGCAGTTGCTCCTCTTGATTCATGACGAACCTGTATACAGAAATACAAGATGTATGATATTAAACATTTTGGAGTTAGGGAAGTCTAAAAATTTCCGACTTCCACAGCAATTAATAATTCCAAAGAATTTAATCTTTTTTTTTTAATATACGCTCCTTGCGGACACATACACACATTCACGCACCCAACCACTTAAACTAGTCTCGAATGACATTTAAAAGAACAACAACATCTGTTAGTCTCCGATCCATCTTAACAAAACAACTAATAACGCATAACAAACAAGAACAAACATTATTGTCATATATTAGGAGCGGAGTTTTTCAATATCCTCACTTTGTGATCCTGTTGAGATTTATAATATAGCATCTCAATTTGGCAGAACTCCTTCATTCAGATAGATCATGTTGGGTAGTTTCAAAGGTCATAAGTCGCCCAAGACATAGAGCACATAACTTCATTAACTTCTTAGCAAAAGCGGGAAGACACTAAATCTATAAGATATCCACTAAAATCCTCAAAGCGAGAAACTTTCATGCCAAAATCCGCAAACAAAAGCAGATGTTTAAGAACTTAACAGTACAAAATCTGATCGCAAACTAAAGAAAATGCTATTAACAAAACTAAAAAATCTCGGTAATTCTTCCAATTCCCTGAAAGCATTTAGGGCTTGTTCTTTTGAGTGAAAAACTCAAAAAAAAGTAACTCGAGTTACAACTTTATTCGAGTTCATGTTCTTTTAAGTTTAAACTCGAGTTTAAACTTGAGTTCAAACTCGAGTTTATGACTAAAACTCGAGTTCAAGTTTCCCCTTCAACTCGAGTTCAGAAACTCGAACTCAAATTAATGAACAATATTTTTTCTATTCTTAAAAATGCTATAACTTTTTTGTTTTAATTCTGATTGAGATTATTTTTTTTCTATATGTTGACAACGAAAAGACGAATAAAACCCGACCCATATACCCTATTAAAATTTTTTATTAGCATTGAGTTTTTATTAAAATACTATCTAAATACAAATTCAAGTTTTGACTCACTCAAACACAAACTCAAAAAGATTATTATATCAAACCATAACTTAAATGTACACAACCAAACACAAACTCAAGTTACAAGTTCAACTCAAGTTATAACTCAAATTCAACTCAAGAATTATACTCAAGTTAAACTCTAAAAGAACAAGCCCTTAAATTTTCACCTTAACTTGACAAAGTAAAACATGTTGTACACGCGCGCGCCCGCGCACACACACACACACAAAGGATTTAGTATTTGGCTCTCTGACCACAAGCACCATGCCATGCGAACTCAAAGTTGAGGAATAACTACAATTGGTTCAAGGTAAATTATTATCGCACAAGAGCTGCCAACAAACATACATGCTAAAATATGAAAAGGGGTAAAAACCATACCTCTATGACATGTTTTTGGAACATAGAACGTAATGGAACAAATATTGTCTTTGGATGACAACTCCAGAGTAGGCCATTTATAAGAGATCCATAATCTGGGTGTTCGTTGTTGAAGCAAACACAATTCAACTCTAAATAGTCAACTTGGACAACTGGAGAAATTTCATCTTCTCCTAATTCTTCCAGATCAAAACTAATCTTCAATCCACAAACAAGTAATGTGTCAAAAGAAAAGGAAAAATTGCAAGAAACAACAACACCGGCAACAACAATAATGATACTACAAACCATACCTCTTTCTCATTGAATATTAGCTGCAAGCGTTTTCTTTGAGATGAAGCTCCAAGAAATTCTTCAAGTCAAGAAACCAAGAACTGAAAACTTGCCCAACTATGTCGTATATTGCACAAGTAATTTCCATTGGACATGGAATGTTCTTTGAAAATAAGACAGGCATGTTATAAGCCCTATATCTAAAGGACAATAGAGTTGGAGCATCAATTTCAATCACCTCAATCGTTTCACAGCCCTGAAGTTGAAGTCTCTTAAGCCCTTGTGCAGAAATCCTAATCCTTCGAAACACGTGGCAGTTACTAATTTCAAGGTTTCTCAAGGAAAGGAAATCTAGAAAGATGAGAATGAAACGAGTCATTGTGACGCCACAATTTTTTTAAAACTAGTTCCTTCAAATGATGACAGGTAGTCAAATTAATGCTAGTCAAGTTAATGTTATGGGGAAATTCTCGGGCGTAATAAGTCAAGAGACTGAGAGCGTATTTGGTATCAGTTCCGTTTTCAATTTTTCATGTTTTTTGAGATAAAAAAGTAGGGATTGATGAGGAAAAGCGTTTGGAGGAAAAAAGTGAAAAAAATGAAAACAAAGACAGTTTTCAATTTAGTGTAAAATAACTTAAAAATTGAAAACGAATTTAAGTTATTTTTCATTTTGAGTTTTGGGTGGATGACTTTTTTTTGACAAATAAGTGTGGACTTAAATGAACTAACGAAGTGCTCTTAAATTAAAAATAAAAATTGTATAACCAAACGGAATTTCAGGTTTTTCTTATACTAAAAAAAATCTCTTAATAAACTACCAAATGAATTTTCAGAAATGATTTCTGTCTGAGATCGAAAACGTTTTTATTTTCAGTTTCATACAAAAAAACAAAATCATTTTGGAACCAATTCCAAACGCATCCTGAGTTTTTTTAAGATTTAGTCCATCAATATCAACTCTCCCAAGTTCGAGTCCAGGTGCAATCCCAACTATAACTGTCTCAAGTTTAGAAATCTCAAGAGTTTTTGGTCCACGAAAACCCCAAAGAGAAAAATACTCAAGGTTAGGACAGTTGCGAACAATATTTCAAATAATATTCTCACTTATGATAATACCCTCCAATAAAAGTTGGAAGAAACATCGTTTGATCCGACAACAAATGCCGTTTCAGGCAGAGGATGATAGTGATAATATCCAATTGGAGGAACTGGAGACCGCGTATTGACATTTAGGAGCATCTCACAAACACCATTATCAAGAACTAACGCCATCCATCTATCAACCGTCGAAAACAACGTAGGATCGAATTCTTTAAGGACCACTTAGACCCGTTTAGTTCGTTGATTTGAGTTTTTAATTCAAGTTGAGATGTGACTTTATGTGAGAACTTTTTATTGTAGCAAAAAAGTTAAATATGATTGTTTCTGAGAGTATTTTACTGTAACAAAACTTGTATTCGCAATTTCTTCGCAATGAAGCTATTCAAGGACTTGTCCACAGCATTTATTACTTCGGAGGATTTCTCATGATTTGTTTCTTTAAAATCAAATATAGGAAAGGACACCTAAATAGAATTCCATCTTTTAGACAATACACATTCTCTGTTTGCATATTTTCTAAGAAGAAACGACAATATATGATGTAATATAAAATCAGGTAAGTTAGAGAGTCTGTCCACATTATCCATTTTTCCATCAATACCTAATAACATAAGAGCAACGAAATTTATTCACATATATTTGTGGAACACGTGAAGAAATCTAAGCAAATAATTTATTTTCTAATCACAAATCTTCAAAACACCCACTAAAATAAAAAGCCTTACCTCATTATTATTGTCAAAATAAAAACAAAGAAAAAAAATATTGCATATTGAATGAATCTACGGAAAGCCAAAAAAAAAATAAAAAGGTCTACCCTTATTCGCATGCATTTGTATTACATGTTATAAAGAAACTTGCTCAGGAAGAATGTTTGAAGAATTCTATATCTTATTGAATATTGTTACAGTAACTTGTTTAATACAAAAATTTAAATTTAACTTTTTATATAAACAGTATTTCCTCTTAAATAAAGTCATGAACAATCTTTTTTTTTTTATCACTCCTCTTACATACAATATTTTTTATAACAAAAATTCAAATTCAACCTTTTGTACTAACAGTGTTTCCTCTAACATAAAGTAATTTATCAATTTAAATTAAAAACTCAAACTGACGAAACGAACGAACCCGTCATCTTTTTTTAATTTTTATCTGCTTTTCAAATCTTGTTCCATCCCTCTTGTTATTTTTCATGTTTACCTGTGTATTATCTTTCTCTCCCTCTATTCCCAAATTTTTCTTCTTTCATTTGTTTTACTCACTCTTTCCAACCCGCACTGTGCGGGTTGGGGGGCGGGGTGGGTATTTTTGAACCCGATTTGCCCGACCGGCCCGATTTAAGTGTGTAACCCTAAATCCCTAAATCTATTTTGCTAGACTATCTCTATATGAACTGTTTATTTGACGTATTGTTAATTTTATTTCTGAACTTTATTGACTGTTAAGAAGTATGTTTGATGTTATGTTAATGCATATGGACTGTTTATGGATTTTATGCTTTTGGACTGTTAAAAGAGGTATGAAGTCATAGATTAAAATTGGTTTTCACCAACCCGAGTAACCTGAGCCTACCCGAGGTCACCCGAAAGGTTGCGGGTTTGTGGGCTTAAGAGAGTGTTGCGGCCTAAAATTTTCTCAACCCGCACTGAACGGGTCGGCTCAATTTTTCGGCTCAACCTGAACCTACCTGGCTGAATTACAGCCCTAGACACACCCTCACTCTCTTACTTTATTCTTTCATTTCTTTTCTTACACATTATATTTGGTTGTTCCTCAACATTAGTTATTTAAAAATTAACAATGATAAGCATATTAACTAAGGTATCTAACGTGTTTATTAATTGTATGCTTATATTTGTTTTGTACCTTTTAAGGTTCAAGAAGTTTTATTACATTTCTAAGAAAAAAACGGAAATAGTAGAAAATATGCCAATATGAAAAGCTTAAGAAAGTATATAGGCTAACTTTTAGTTATATAAATTAATAGGCCATAACTTGTCAAGTTATGATTCATAACCAGATAAGTTACGGACAAACTTGTCAAGTTATGGTTCATAGCAAGACAAGTTATGGACAAAAATTGTGATTTATGGACAATAACTTGTCAAATTATGGTTCATAGCCAGACAAGTTATGGACAAAAATTGTGATTTATGGACAATAACTTGTCAAGTTATGGTTCATAGCAAGACAAGTTATGGACAACAATTGTGATTTATGTACAATAACTTGTCAAGTTATGGTTCATAACCAGACAAATTATGGACGAAAATAATAATTTGGCCTATTTATTAACTTATGTAAACTATTGACCTATTAATTTTAATTCATCTCAAATCTTAGCCTATTTTCCTCTTTCTCAAAAAAAAAGACGTTTTATGTACAGTAATTTATGTTTTTAGATTTATGGAGAAATTTTACATACATTTTGTTATTGTTTAATGGGAAAAGTGCAAAATTACTACCTTTCTATTATTGACATTTTTAATTATAATTGTCCCTTTTAATAAAATAGATTAATTAAAACAATTTAGATAAACGAGCAATATTGAACAAATGGAGTAATATTAATTTTACATTGAATTTTAAGTGTCAATTCCACAAAATTTTATTATTATTTTTAAATTTATAAATTTTGTTTTATTTATGCCCTCATTGGAATTAAATCCTGGATCGGTCACTGTTTATGAGCAGTGGCCGAAGTGTGTGGCTGGGTGGCCGGGCAATGGTGCTCATGAGTCGCGGGTGTGCCACTTAGGGCTAATCTACCAGATTTGGTGGATCTGAGCCTTGGAGTTGGTCCCTGTTATGCAGTTGGAAGGGTGCTTGCCTCATTGATTGTTTGCTGGAGACGGAGGGTGGGCCTCCTATGCTTACATGGTGGATTTTTTTTAAGGTGTTGGCTCTGTCTCATTGTAGCGTTGTTTTGTTTGGGTCCCTTTGGTTGATTTGGTCAGATTTGTGCCAACCGTCTAACTGTGTTTATGAGGTTGTTCTTCTTTTGGTAGTTGTCTTAAATTCTTAGGCCTCGTTCACTTCATCGATTCGAGTTTTCAATTTTAGGTTTATACAGTAAAAAGCTCTCAGAAAATGTCACGTCTAACTTTTTCTGCTACAGTGAAAAGCTCTCAGCAAATGTCATATCTCAACTCAAATTAAAAACTCGAATCCGCGAAGTGAACGATGCCTTAATAATTGCGATATTCTCACCATATATGCATTATTTGTTTTCGGTGTCTTTACAATTTTGTTTTATAATAATAAAGACGGTTTCTCTTCTATTAGACTTTGTATGTGTTGCAATTAAGTGTGTCTCAGATTGCAAATAAATAGAAGATATTTATTAGTTGGAGGTACACGGCAAGATTTCAAGACTGCAGCTTGGAGTTTTTGGTGACGTGGCACTAACAACTATCATATTAAAATAAAGGCCGGCTCGAGTTTGATATATATATAAAACTAGTTTGTCAAGCAGTTTTACAATAAGAGAAAAACCACTTTTGTAACAGACCATTGAGAGGAAAAGATCTGAGAGAGAGAAATTCCTGAGGAATTTCTGGGTTTGTAATTGGGGCTCTTGGGCATTTATTTCCTGGGAATTTGGTGAGAAACTGATATGCTATATTTGTAAGAGTTCCTGATGATCTTTGCATGGTCTGTGGATTTTGGTATATACTCATTGACGAACTAGTGGATTGAGCTAGGGAGATATCCCTACCTTGGATTAGGATCCGCAAGGATCTGAACCAAGTAAATCACTTGTCTCCTTCTCTGTTTAATTTTCTGTTTTCTGTTTTGCTTTTCTTCGCGGTTCTCTGGTTGCTTGTTTTCGTGTTCTTGGTACATATTCAGGGATAAATTCCTACAAATTGGTATCAGAGCTTCCCAAGAAACGATTTCTTAAAAGCATCTCCCGCCAATTGGAGGATCTTGCAACTTGAAGTTCAACATTCTGACTCACTGCCTCAATTCTTTCTCTGAAGATGTCGACGATCAAATTTGACATTGAGAAGTTCGATGGGAAGAACGACTTCAATCTGTGGAGGGAGAAGATGATGGCTCATCTTGGTAATCTCGGACTAGATGAAGCCCTAAAGGGAGAATAAAAAATGTCAAATACTCTTGATGTCAAAGAAAAGGCCAACATTCTGAAGAAGGCTCGAAATGCTATTGTTCTGAGCCTAAGTGATCAGATTCTAAGGAAGGTTGTCAAAGAAAAATCAGCCGCAGAGATGTGGTCAAAGCTGGAGCAATTCTACATGACCAAAGTGTTACCGAACAAAATTTATCTGAAACAATGCTTCTATGGTTTCAAGATGGATGAGAGCAAGTCGATTGATGAGAATGTCGACGTCTTCACCAAACTTGTGGCTGATCTTGAAAGTATTGAGGTCTCAATTGACGAGGAAGATCAAGCCATTTTGTTCCTGAACTCTCTTCCTAAGCAGTATGATCAACTGCGAGGTACCTTGAAGTATGGCAAAGAAACTTTGTCACTGGATGAAGTTATGGGAGCAACATACTCAAAGGAACTGGATCTCAAAGCAAATGGGAAAAATTCAAGATCGAATGGAGAAGGCCTCAACGTTTGTGGAAGACCAGAAAAGAGGGATAATCAACACAGGGGCAAGAGCAAATCCAGATCAAAATCAAGGTTCAAGAAAACATGTTGGACCTGTCATAAAGAATGTCACATTAGAAGATTTTGCCCTCAGAGAAAGAAGGATCAGAAGCGTGATGAGTCCTCAAATGGAGATGCTGCGACTGCCACTGATGATCTTGACACTGCAGACGTCCTTACAGTGTCTGACAATGATCCAATTGATGAATGGATCATGGATTCTGGGTGTACGTTTCACATGACACCCAAAAAAGAATGGTTCCGTGATTTCAAGAATACCTCTGGAGGCAAGGTATTAATGGGAAATAATATCTCCTGTGAAGTGAAAGGTATTGGGTCTGTTAAGATCAAAATGTGGGACGGCTCTGTAAAAACCTTAACGGGTGTTAGATACATCCCTGATCTCAAGAGAAATTTGGTATCACTAGGAATGTTAGACACCAACGGCTGTTCATATAAATCACAAGGTGGGATCTTGAAGGTGTTCAAAGGGATCATGGTGGTAATGAAAGGAATATTGCAGTAGGGCTTGTATGTGCTTCAAGGGAAAACTATTCTAGGTGAATCTGCTGTGTCAGTTCATGCTGGTGATCAAATAGAACTGTGGCACCGCAGATTGGGACACATGAGCCTAAGAGGACTTCAAGAACTGGCCAAGCAAGGATTACTGGACAAGAAGAAAATCAACAACCTGAATTTCTGTGAAATCTGCGTCCTGGGAAAGGCTCATAGATTGAAGTTTTCAACAGCTACGTATAGAATAAAGGGGACTTTGGACTACATACATTCAGACCTGTGGCGCTATCCTATGGTACCATTTTCTCTTTCAAAATGTCAATACTTTATTTCATTCATTGATGACTATTCTAGGAAGGTTTGGATATATTTTCAAAAAACTAAAGATGATGCTTTTGCTAAGTTTTTAGAATGGAAATCTTTGATAGAAAACCAAACCGGTAATAAAATTAAGAGACTTCGAACAGATAATGGCCTAGAATTTTGTAGTAATGAATTCAATAAGTATTGTGCTGAAAATGACATTGCTAGACAACACACATGCACAAATACGCTACAGCAAAATGGTCTTGCTAAGCGCATGAATAGAACCATAATGAATAAGGTAAGGTGCATGTTAAACGAATCAGGTTTACCCAAAAGATTCTGGGCAGAGGCTGCTGCCACTGCATGTTACTTGATAAATAGGTCCCCATCATCAGCCATAGATTTTAAGGTCCTTGAAGAATTATGGTCTAAGTCCCCACCAAAGTATGATCACCTAAGGCCATTTGGTAGCATTGCATATGTGCATGTTACTTGTTAGTCAAGGTAAACTTAATCCCAGGGCTAAGAAATGTGTTTTCTTAGGATACCCTTTAGGTGTTAAAGGTTATAAAATTTGGTTGATTGAAGAAAAGAAATCTGTCATTAGTAGAGATGTTATTTTCAATGAGCTTGTGTTTTATAAGACTAACATGCAGGAAAGACAGCAAGAAAATGATCCAGGAAATTTACAATTAGAAAACACTCCAGAAAGCTTGAATGATTATGGTGATAAACTCACTGGCTCATTTGAAAAAGATGTTGAGGAACCATAAATAAATGATCACAGCCTTACTGAGCAAGGTGGAGCTACTCGGATCAATTCTAGCATCAGTGAACAAACAAACCAACAAGATCAGTCCATTTCAAGCCATGAGCTAGCAAGCCAAGAAGAAGAAGACCTTAGAGATTATGTGCTGACCCGAGACAGACCTAGAAGACAGATCAAGCCTCCTCCTAGATTTGCACAAGCGGATCTCATTGCCTTTGCACTAAACGCAGCGGTTGAAGTGAAGCAGAGTGAACCCAGCACAGTAGCAGAGGCGAAAAACAACTCAGAATGGATGTATTGGAAGGCAACAATGGTTGAGGAAATGAGGTCCTTACAGAAGAATGAGACCTGGATCCTAGTGGGGAAACCGAAGAACCAGAAAGTTATTGGGTGTAGATGGATTTTCAAAAAGAAGCCTGGTTTTTTCCCTCTCTTTCTTCACTTGGCCGGCCATGCTTAGGGAAATTATAGCCAAATTTTGGTTAGTTGAGTGTGCTAGAAGATTTCATGATGAGATGAATCAAATCAACTATTTGACAAGAAGGCTTACTTCACTTCTCTCATGAAGCTTCCAACCGGCCAAGCAAAGGGGAAATTAACCCAAAAACTTTGCTAATTAAGCTAGCTTGATAGGCTTAATTAAGAACTAAGATGAGATCAAACAAAGTCTATAAATGTTAGACCATTAGTGCAAGCATTAGGTTAGCCATTTTGCACATTTCCTCTATTTTTCCACACACCAAAACCAGCCATACTCCACCCATTTCCTCTCAAAATTTTCTCTCACTCTCCTAACCTTAAGCCACTAGCAAACAATAGAAGAAGAAAAAGAAGATCAAAGTGTTCTAGGAGGAGTCTAGTCAAGCATTTCTCCAAGGATATAAACTCTAAACCATCTCTTTGTTATGTTCTAGCAAAGTTTGAGACTTAGAAATATTCCTCTCAAATTTTCTTATACTCTTCTAGTTCCAAGCCATTAACAAACCTTAGAGGAAGAAGAATGTGATCAAGGGTTCTAGGAGGAGCCTAACCAAGGATTTTCTTCAAGGGTATAAATTCTAAACCTTTCTCCTCTATTTTCCTAGCAAAAATTAAGTTGTGGATCAAGGATGTAATTTGTGGTTCTTGAGGAAATAAGTTGTAATAAGGGTGTGTGATTTTTATGTTGGTTTTGTGTGTTTTGAGGTTAGTTTGATTAGTATTATGTGGTATGTTTAGGTTTGGTTTAAGTTTGCTTATTTTGGGTTGTAGGAAAAATTTTCTGGTTACTTTGAACGCGAAAATGAGGACCCTAGAGCGAGATTTTTCAGCATTTCTAAACTTAAACTTATGGTTCTTGATGTTTTAAACATTTTTCTGTGACTGTGACAAAACCTGATTTTAACTCTAAAAGTAAGTTTAAAGCCATTTTGCAAAAACGGTTTAGGCTGTCCAACACAGTTTCGGGAAAAAAAATAGCAGCAACTGTTTTCAACCAAACGAGGCCTTTAGAGACTGAATTTCAGTTTTATCTAAAAACGACAATTTTAGATCTCGATGAGATGAAGAATTGTTGTGAAGAACAGATTTTTGAAATCCGACTCTAAGATGCAGAAAAATACAGATTTCAGAAACTGCACAGTTTTAACTAAACAAAACTAACACAGTGTGATTTTTAACAGAAGGTTATCAAAGAACCTGATATGTGATTTCAGTAAAACACTATGGTGTTAAACCTCGTTTTAACGGAAATGTTCGTAAAGAAAGTTTTCAAGAAAAATAGTTTTTTTTAAGAACTTAATGGTTTATCGAGCATATAATCCCGATGGGCACCTACGAGCCCAATACGTTAGGTCCTTAGAATTTTGAAGATTAGATGTGGGTCCAACGCCCGTATTAATTCAAGAGACCCCGTTTGAGTTTAAATTTCAACGGTCTAAGAGTTAGAACGCCGCGATTAAATTTCTAGGAAGAATTGGGCCTTAATATCATAATAAGTCCAATGAGGTAGATTATGGAGAATAAGTTACTGGATTGGGTAATTGATTTTCAATCTAGGCAAGTGGAGGATAAGGGCAATTAAAGAAAATAAGATTGTTAGGATTTAATAAATTGATCCTTATAGTTAATTATCCTTCATTAAAGGAGAGGAATACATGCCTTAAGGAAAGGGTTAGATTTCCTTCATAAGTTGCTAAAGTAGAATAGCAAACGACAGTTAATCTCACACTCTCAATGTGTGTTCATTTTCAGAAGTAAGCAAGTAAGAGAGTAGGCTGTTTGACGAAAAGAGAATTCCAGCTCTGTAAAATCAAGTAAGTAGGAATCTCGCCTACAATATAAATATATTTTTAAAATAAACAGTACACATGAATTATATGTGTTTGAGTACATTTAATGTTATGTATGCTATGCTAGGTCATACTGCATACACTTAAGCATTGCACATGAATTATATGTATTTGAGTACATGTTATGTATGCTATGCTAGGTCATACTGCATACACTTAAGCGTTGCACATGAATTATATGTGTTTGAGTACATTCCATGTTGTAGTATGCTATGCTATGTCATATTGCATACACCTTAATAAGTCAAGAGGAACTTATAAGAGTAATATCAGTTGAGTGTCGTACCAGCCTCTGAGAGGGAGGTAACTCAGGCTCCGCAAGGGAGAAGAAAAAAAAATATAATAAAGTCCTCTGAGAGGGAGGCATTCGGTTTAGTTATAATCACGGTGACGTTGGGGATCTTGCAAACCCTCACGTTCCGATGATTGCGCGCAAGTGGTACGAGCATCGGGCCCATAAGTAAGTAAGATAAGATAAGATAATAAGAATTCAATAAGACATGATCATAATTAAGCATAATTGGCTAATGCATATTTATTTATGTGAACTTACAGTTATTTTACGAGAGATAGTTCCTACTTGCTGAGCGAAAGCTCATCATAAAATATTTATACTGTAGGTAAGCAACATGCATATAATACTTGATGGACTGACGGCGAATGGATAAACGATGTGGAGATCAGGGAATGAATACCGCTCGCAAATATTTCCGCAATCAGTTTTACATTATAAATAGTTTTGCTAATTATAATTCTAAAACTATATGTTAAATGGTTTTGTGGATTATGGCTGTTAGTAAGCAGGACTTACGGAGTAAGTATATACATATAGATATATCTATAAGCTTTGAGAAACAAATAAGTTAAGGTTTGAATATTTTGATTAAGAAAGCAATTCGTGACATATGTCTACTATAAGACTTAAAAAAAAAAAGTTCCGTAAATTTTAATAAATTTCAGTAAGTACAAGTTAAAATTCAGTTACATGACGGTCACTGAGGAGGGTCATCACAAGTAAAATAGTTTTCTCTCATGTTGTTTGATAGAAGAGAAAGAAAAGTGAAAAGAAAATGTTAAATTTAAGACATTTTACAATAATACCCCAATACAAATAAAAATATGATGAATGGTGAATGTTAAAATTATTATTTTACATCTCATTTTTTTATCAAACTTTTTTTCTCCTCTTTTCTTCCCAAAGTTGGAAAGATTAAAAATTAGCAGGCTCCATGGATTTTTATTTTCCTTCATTTCTCATTTCTTCTCTACCAAACAACTTAAAATTTCATTTTCCTTTACAAATTCCTTGCTCTATTTTTTTCTTCTCTTTTCCACTCTACCAAACACACGGTTAAAGACACAAGTCGGATAGATTGAATTAGACTCTAAAATTTCCTCAATCTAGCTAAAAATTTATACTCGTATTTTTAGCGTTGGTTATACTAGAATTATTTTCATTGATGGCCTTCAAGAATATATTTGTCTTAATTTAATTCTGGACATTCACTTGGATTTTACTACTTTAACGTTTGAATTAATTGCAAAATTAGTCATTCCATATCTCTGTCAAATAATGGACCGACATTCACTTTGCTTTTACTTCTTTAACATTTGAACGAATTTGCAAAATAGTCGTTCCATCATCTTTCAAATAATGGACATAAAGTTGCATGGGATGCTTTTATAACTATTTTGAAGCGTTTTAATAATCATAAAACATATTTAAAAGAATATATTTTTTATTTCTAAGCGTCAATCTAGGTCGTCGACATCGCGGGGAAGGGGGTTGGGTGGGTGGGGGACTGGTCACGGCTGTGTTGTTGGGAAAGAAAGTTGGCCGCATCGCCGTTGTCCGGCCGCATCACCGTTGTCCATTGCAAGAGAGGGAAGGGACGTTGGGTCACTGAGTGGCAGATTGCCTCTGGGGGGTGGGTGGGCTTACAGGTTGATGTTGGGAGAGGGGAGGAAATTATCAGAGTTCAAGACTGTATTTAAACCTCCTCAATATGTTAATGTCATGGCTCAAAGTAAGACAAGTGGCTATCATCCAATTGGTGAAAATAACTCTAGATAATACTTTTTCTGAATTTTTTTAGTCTAGGTCATCCATCAGCAACGGAAACCCTTATTTTACTTGACAAGAAATCGATATATCAAACGTATGATCACAAAAATTTGAATTTAAAAACTTGAACCACGCCCTTGCAGGGAAAGGTTCTAGATCACATTGAGAACAAACTGTAAGGTGTAATGGTACAACCTCCAATTCTCCCATATTCGGTTGATAAATCTGTCTATTTCATAGTACTCTGTGAAATATAGAAACAAATGAGTCTCCAGTTAAATTAGGCTTAAAGAAACATTACATGGGAAGGACACGGGCCTTGTACATGCAAATATACGCCATATGCCAGTCACCTGAAATAAAAAATGCAGTTTATTAGTGAACAAGAATATAATTGGGCTGATTTAACCGTGCGCTAAGAAGATCTAGCTAACATTTTGCAGTTACTACAGTTCCAGGGAATATTTTGGATAAATCTTTTACCTCCTCCAGACAATTTCGTGATGTCTTCCTCCCGCCGTGGGATAGGATTATCATCGTCATACTCAATCCATTTCCCTAAGTCCAAAAAGGAGAAGTACCCATCAGTTGAAAATTTAGATCCAAACAAGCCTTAATGCAAATGGCTAGCTAGTCACTGTAGAGAACTCACCACTTTCTTGCTTGACCCAGGCAACATAATGGCCTGAATCAGCGCTCCGACCCTTGTGCGTCAGCACCGCAACCAAATCGTAAACTCCGGTGACTTGTGTCTCCTTCTGAGATTCAGCACCTGCGGCGAAGAATTAGCCAAACAGTGAGAAAGAGCAGGCACTAAAATGCGGGACCTAATGTCCCAAAGAAACAAACAAGTGGCTAAGATACGGAGTTGAGATTTACCCTGGTCGGATTTAGAATTCGATGGTTCTCCATTTCCATTTGATGATCCCTGTATGCAGATGATAGGTGAAAGATGGTTAATATATATATATATATATATATA
>NW_010357470.1:120081-184409 GCF_000414095.1 Morus notabilis
ATATATATATATATATATAACCAGATATGCATCTTCAAAAGCTTTGTATGGGAAGGCTTGTAACTGGGTTGCGTACTCACCTCTGCCTCAGACATCTTGACATCAGTGTCTTTCGAAGTAGAGCCCTTCCCACTAGCTTTCAAGCCAAGCTTTTTGCCTTCTTCATCCCGTAAAATCTGTTTTTGCAAAAGAAAATTAAAAATGAGGACCACTATGGAAGATAAGCATTGATTGCTACTGAAATGAAAAAAATTCGAATTTATACAAATCTTGGAAATGCAAGTGGGCACCTGACGAGGGCCTTCCAATTTTTTGCGAAGATCATCTGAACAGAGATCATAAACATCCAACTCCAACGGATAATCTACTTTCTGAGAGAAGTAACAGCACAATGATTCTAACATTTAGTTTTTGAATTATTGAAAATGAAAGAAGATGCCAGGGTGGTAAGTTTGAACAGAAAAAAAAAAGTTAATTAATCAAACACACTAGCTCTTTCTGTAAAACTAGACTTGGTACACATTTGTTATAGAGGATCATAGTCGAAGAGAATATAGAGTACAGAAAGAAAATAGGCCTCACCCGCAAAATCTTGGCCTTCTGATTTGATTCCCTCTTCCAGAAAAAGCGAACAAACTGAATAGTCAAGTACCTTAAAAATAAAGCCCACCCAAAAATAAATAAATAAATAAATAACCTTCAGCGGAATATATATATAAAGGAAACTATTCAACATCAAGAACTATTTTCTCTCAGAAGGTTTGTTGGGAGTAGGACCCAATAAATTCAGTTAATACAACCAGCACAAGCAGTTAAAAAAGACGTGCACCAACAAACTTAAATTAGGATATTCTTCATTGCACAAGTTAAACAAGGAGTTTTGCAAAACTGCATGGCCATGATCTGCAAGAGTATTGGTGTCTCAAAAGCTAAAAGAATGATAGCAAGCGGGAAAAGCCAAATGTACCTTGGCAGGCCATTGATACGAGACTCCTTCAAGTAGATTGCACTACGCCCCAAAGAAGGAGAATTCTTTTCTAGTTCTGATTTTAAACCCTACACGTGTCAGTGAAAACATAAATACACTTATTCTTATTCTGGTTTTACTATATTACTAGAATAAAGCAGGAAATGAAAATTTTCTCTGGAGAGAAACCAACATACGGATAGAAAGACAGCCAGAACAAGGTAAGGAGATAAACTCCAAACTGTCACAGGGACATAACATACGGAGTAAATAAAAATTATTCACAACATAAGATATATGTGATTAACCTTACATGTTTTAGTCCTTCATGTAAATGGTTCACCTCATGTGATATGTGGCATTTAAGGGAATAAACTGATTCTGTTTCTGTGGTTTCTTCCCCACTTTCCTGGCAATGAACCCTATCATCCCATTCACAGCACAGCACAGCAATAGTAGAGATTAGAGACTTCATAGAAGTTTCTGTCTTTAAAATTCTATAGGAAGTTCTTTACACAATAAAGTACAGCTCTGGCACCATGATTCAACTAGTTACAGTCACGAACTGAACTCTTAGTTGTGAGCACGCAAAAAAGAAGAAGAAGAAGAGAAAAAAAAGGGAAAGAAACCGGCACATACAGACCAACAAGTGATAAGGGAGTTCGTAGCTACAGAAAGCAGGCACATTAATAGTGCAGAAATAACACAAAATTCAATAGTTAAATTTCATTTTTCAAGAATTACAATCCACAAAACAAGAGTTAAGTATGCATTTGCGGCTTTATAGCAATCTGCCTTCCTCCAGCAGAATATAAAGCTACCGAGTATAAGCAAATATCTACTTAGGATACAACAGGTTATAAACTACAGATATCTAACCTGCTAACTAGGTCGACACCGAATAGTACCTTGAGTGCATCTGGATTTTCACTGCAAGAGAACGGAATGACAAATGAGCACCATTTCAGCAAGTAGAGACAAAGTAGAAACACATGCCACTAAACGCAGAGAGTGAAAAATGCTAATGAAGAGAAATGGTTTCAGTTCTAATAATATGCGGTTGAGTTCAGAGCATGTCCAAGGTAGCCTGGTGTTAATATTAAGCAGGAAGTGTAGAGTGAAGGTTGGCTCAACAAGTGTGTAGGTTGTCTCAACATGTCATTGTTTCAGAAGCAAAAGAAATTATCTAGTTCCATGAAAGACCAAAAAAAATTTATTGTTGTACGCCATGAACATAAAGATATACTACCTAGAACCTGCTGATCTCAGAGATTGCGAAAGCGTGTATAGAAGTTGTGTCCAACATTCTTCAGCATCCTGCCATAGGTTCAGAACAAATTGATCAATCTACTGCCAGATTGAGGCAACAGTACGGTTACAATTAGTCACGGGGAGTTAAAAAACCTGTTGCATAAAGAAATTATTATGCATTTGACCAAACTGAGGGTATTTTTTACGCAAGACCTGCAAGAATAATGGCAATCAGCATTAAATATTTCTACATCAATCAGTGAGAGAACAGAAAACTAACAACATACATTTATGAGATTGCATGAATAGATCCTATAAAGAATTCTACTTTCATAAATATCTGAAACAGCAGAACAACCCACAATGGCCAGAAAAATAAAAATAACACACACACACAACAACAACAACAACAACAATCTGGGGATAAGGAATTCATTACATAAAGGCATAAACAGACATAAGGCACAAACTAACACTTGTTTAATAAATATACGGACTATGATTTTTATCATCCCTTTTCTTTTGGTATACATATCCTGAAAATTAGGAGGGAACGTTACTAAACTGAAAACATGCATACAAACAAAAACATGGAGTATGGACTTTGCAAATTATAGCAGAACTTGAAAAGGTATACCGTATACATTATGACATATCCTATTTTTATTAAAAGTAACCGTAAAAGAATTTGCAATGACTAAAGAATGCCCTGCAAATACCATAAAACTTGATCCAGAAGATACAACGGTCCTAGGAGTTACATAACAGGCAGTGCAAAATATTAAACAACATAGTGAAAGAAAAGAACAAACCATCCAAAATTGCATGGGTGCTACAGCCTTAACACTATTATCGAGTTCATTGAATAGATCACGTGTTGCAATTGTTAACATGTGAGAAGTTTGATCCACTTCATTGCTTCTACCAGAATGAGAATACCTAGTAAGGACAAACGAGTCATATCCTTATCAATAAGTTTCTGCAAATTAATACACACTATTTACTAGAGGGGGAAAAAACTTACTTTATTAAAGCCGACTTCAATTCTGGAACAGAATGCAGACATTGTACAGTGGAATTCATGTAGCAGGTGTTTCCCAAATTAAATAAACCAGCACTATGACCCTAAAAGCACGTATAGGATTGTTCAAGAATATTAAATCCTAAAGAAGAGTAAAAGACTTAAATAACAAAATAGAAAAGGATATTTCCAGGAACTTAGAGAAAACAATCCCAACACACTAAGCTGAATCAAATAAATTAATAACATATGAGAAGAGGAAATGCTAATCAACTGAAAACCTTTAAAGATATGTCGAACGGAAAATGAATATAGAAATTGACAAAGGCATAAGTACTATTAGATAATTTTTTGAATTATTAACAACAACATATCAGAAGGAAAATAACTCATTGTTTGACCCAACTGAAATACCCACTAGAATAATAAAGCAGAAAGTCTCAGCGAAAGACAGAATCAGGATAAAAAATGGGAACAAATCGACTAGATATTGCTTTACATGAAGAAAATGCAAGCTTAACATAAAAAAAATGTGATGAAATATTAGGAGGCAAAAACAAATTATGTAATGAGTTCAGAAGGGAACAGCGTGCAAGAATCATATTCCATAACTCAACCACAAATCATTTATTAAGTTTAATGAAGAAAAATAGTAACAACTTCCTATTACATTTGTAAAACACAAGAGAGAATCATGAAACCTTACCAAACTAACGACTTGTTCTTCTTCTGGAAGATCTTCCATAAAAACAGGACCCTTCTCTGGAGCCTTGACTATCTCATCTGCTGTTCCCATCATCATCAATTTTTGACCCTACACAGTCACAAACATGATACACAGTCATCACCCACAATAAAAAATAAATAATAAAAAAAACAAAAAAATACAATGAGACAACCACAACACAATCACCACTTTTACTCCTAGTGTTGACCAATCTGCATCGTCCTGTATCGTAAGAAAAAGAAAGGAACAAAAAAAAAAAGAATATTACTTCATTTAACCACACAGCGGACGATTTTGTTAAAAGTTCAGACATGGGCCAAACCGCCAAATAGGATTGAAAAAAAACGACTTGATTTGACCAAGCAACTTCATATGTAGCCATCCTTTACCTTCAATAAACCACCTTTAACCATGATTTTCTGCCTTTCGGGAGGTACCCCGGTCAGATCGTACAACTGGCATTTGAACACATAAGGGGGCTGAGTAGTGTCGATTTCCACAGATTTAAACAGCTCCTTTTGCCATTTAACACTCACTAAACGAACAAGAAAAAGCTGTCAATGACTAAAACTAGAAACCCCGAATATCAAGAATCTATGGCCCTACAAGATGCCAAACAAAAGGTAATTTCCAATATTCATTTAGATTCTTTGTTATATCAAAGATTGTCACATTTTAGCAAACCTATAAACTTGCAAACGAAACGAAGATAACAAACGATGCCAGTTTATCAGTGTATACAAATAATACAAAAAATGAAGCAAAAAACTCGAAACTCTAAAATCCAATCTTAGAAATCTACAGTTCTCGATGACCCAGATCTGAAACTCTAAAATAAACGCCGTTAAGCAGAGCTCTAATCATTTCCTATGACATTCAATGTACAGAAAAGAAAAAGCTTAGTCTCGCAATAACGGTAATTCCCGATTAGTGGAAAATAAATAAATACAGAACAAGATTCACAGTTTGTTCAAGCTACAAAGAAAATTGCTCAAGAGCCACAGAAATTAACAAAAATAAAATAAAATCTCCAGTTGGGCAAAAACATAAAGCAAATAAAGGAGTAGATGAGAAATCAACGTCGAAAAATTAACTAAACCTGTAATCATGGTTGAAGAGAATCGGTGATGAGGAAGAAGCAAAGAGCGGTTGGGTTTAGCAGAGAGCTCGGCTTGGAGAGAGGGCAAAGACGTGTGAGGAGGTGATTCTGTATTTCTGCAGCTCTGCTTCTCACTATATATACACCGACTCCGGATCCGAGCTCGGATCCGAATGTTTTAGATATTATAATAGTATCTTGAAGAAATGACATGACTATTGTATCCTGAAACGACAGCAGACTTTCGTGTAAACGACGTGTAATTTAAGACAGAGACGCGAATAAACGACAGTGTGTTAAAGGCAACCCTTACCCACAGCCCACGGGGCCCCGTGTATTTTCATGACGAGCAGTGACAAATTTTGATCTAAACGACAATAAAATTTTAAAATAATCCACATGAATTAAGAACTTTGCTTCATTTTATAAGATGAATGAATATTTTAGGAATTTGATGTGCCCTTTGAGTTTGGGTGTGTCGTAAAGAGGGAAAAAGACTGATACTTTCATTAAATCGGGTTATAGTATAATAAAAACTCGAACCTTGTTTCCCTTTTCTTTTTCCTTTCTTTTGTTATGTAATGGTTTGGCTTATGCGATGTCATATGGAGAGGTTTCAGAAAAATAGAAAAAGATGGACCGAAGAAGAATACAGTCAGACAAAATGTGATAGTGGCAATGTTTTAATAAGTTAGGATTCGTTTAGTATGAGAGGTTAAATTATGGCGATTTTAATTTTAATTTTTGAATAAAAACTATGATTTATGATTTTGGATCCAAATTATAGTTATGAAATCAAAATCATGGGTTTTAACCACCCAAAATCAATGGGATGGTTTTAAAATTAAGGTGATTCTTGATTTAAAATATCACATTATGGTTCAAATCTTGAATCATAACCATCTAAACTAAACACTAATTCTAAGTGAGTCAAATCAGAACCACTTTTTACTTTTTATAAACAAATACTGATTTGAACTAGAATCATGATTTCAAGTTCAGAACTCTTATACCAAACAATGCCTCGGTAAAAAATAACTTATAATCAAATGAGTTTGTTTAATAAAATAAGACCAAAAAAAGAAACAATAGTCTAAGTTTAAGGAAGTGTCAGTAGCAGGGTTTGTTCTTTTGGAGTAAAACTCAAAATAAATTTGAACTCAAGTTACAACTTTATTTAAGTTTATGTTCGTTCGTAAAATTTGAGTTTGAAC
Organism: Morus notabilis; assembly: GCF_000414095.1. Taxonomy (NCBI): domain Eukaryota; kingdom Viridiplantae; phylum Streptophyta; class Magnoliopsida; order Rosales; family Moraceae; genus Morus; species Morus notabilis. The sequence goes on from NW_010357470.1 coordinate 126,361, forward strand.
TTGAGTTTGAACTTGAGTTTGGAGCTAAAATCTGAGATCTCGTTCATTTCGCTGATTCGAGTTTTACTACAGTAAAAAGCTCTCATAAACAGTCACATCTAATTTTTTTTTGCTACAGTGAAAAAGCTTTCACATAAAATCACATCTCAACTCAAATTAAAAACTCGAATCAACGAATTAAACGGATCCTGAGTTCAAATTTTCCCTTCAACTCAAGTTCTTAAGCTCAAACTCAAGTTAATGAATAATATTTTTTCTATTCTTAAAAACGTTATAACTTTTTCGTTTTAATTCACAATGAAGAGACGAATAAAACCTTACCTATATACCTTATTAAAATTTAGGGTTTCTGAACCGTATACCAACGTTAGGGTTTCTTCCTCTTTCCACTCCTCGGTGAACAAGACCGCCCAATCCAGCCCGCCGTTCGTCGAACTTCGGAGCCTCCCCTTCCATGAAAACACCTCGCCCCTCACCCCGGTACCAATTTTTCCCTTGGGTACCCATCGGAACCTCCCTAGCAAACTCGCGCACCTCCTCTCTCTCTTCGCGACATGGATTCCGTGGAATCCTAAGATCAGCCGCTCGATCTACGCCTTGCTCGCGCAAACCGGTGTCTCCCGCTGGAAAAACCACGTTCTGCGAAACCCTAGGGTCCACTGACCGTTCTTCTTGCCTTGCGCGCCACCCAGAAGTTTCCGCCAGGTGTGATTTCGCAACTCCGGCGCGATTCGCCTCGCGATCTTCTTCGACCGTGGTCGTTGGAGCTCCTGTCTTTTCCGGCGCCAACGCTGGTGCCGAGAAAAACGTCATCTGTTCTTCCATCAGTCGGCGGATCTCAGTCAAATTCTGAGTAAATTCCGCCCTATTTTGAGTTAATTCCGCCCTAACCTCCCCGAACCCTTTCTCCATCTCACAGATTCCCTTTTCCATCGAAACCCTAACTTCCTTAATCTCCTTCTCCACAGATTTAAACTGGTCATCTGTTTTCCTACCCGCCATAATTGCCCAGAATTAACGCTCTGATACCAAAATGATAAGAATAGAGTATTGACTACAACATAAATGAATGAAGAAGAATGAAAATGTGATCGAAATGAATTACAGAGCAGTCCTTCGAGGTATTGCGAAACCTCCCCTGCTTAATCTGAGCCAAGACTTTCTCAACAAGACTCCAGTACTTTCCTGTCTTTCTATTTCCTGCTTCATCCCTATTTATTCAACCGACTAATCCCGTGTATCCCCCACCTTAACCGACTATTCCCCTAAACAACACTCGGCCCTATACAACTCTCAGCTTTCTAACTACTAACAAACTACCCACTAACTCAGCCCTGCAACCTCTTATTCCCTCTTGCCTTAAGCAAAGGCTTATCAGGCTTATCAGAAGATAACTTCTTTTCACTTTGACGGATCATTTGATTGTGAAGCTCTTATAGATGGCCTGCTTTGGAGTTGTCATCCGATGACAATATCTGTTCTCCCAGGTTCTACATTCCAAAACATTTGCGTAAAGGTGACGGTCTTTTCTTTTTTTTGCTACCAAATGGAAAAACATACTGGTTGGTATGAGGTTCGTAGCCGGTATTGGTATTTGGGGTGTTTCTTCCTGATATGTGTTGTTAGAATAGGCTAATGAGTGATTCTGTTGTCCTGAATAACTTGACATAAATCATAGATTCGCAAATGGTTTAGAAGAAGGCAAGGATTTGAAGTTGTGACATCGACTAGAAAGTGCACTGACAGTTGCTATATTATTGTTGTAGGTTATCTGCCAGAAGCTATTGCACAAAGAACATCCATCATGTTGCAGTTCTTCTTACCTGAAATGCTGGCGTCATGACTTGAAAGCTGCAAAGGTTGAGAGCTTCCGACACATTGAAGTTGAGCGGATTCTTCATTTACCTCAGTTAGAGACGTGGTCATTGTTGGATCCTTAATCCAATGTTGGGCTTATATGTGAATAATTATGTGTTGCGGGCTGTCATATAAGGTTAAGCCTAATTAAAAGTGATCTACTAAGGTTTAGGTATTTTGGGCTTTAATGTATCTAATAGGGTGTGAACCTTTAATGTGTAGAGACTTAAGGGTAATTTCTATTTTTATGATGGGCTAAAATAGAAATACCAAAAGATAACAGGGAAGTTATCAATATATAGCAGTTATGGTCCCCAGATCACATGTATCATTTCATTCATTCTAACATCCCATCATCAGAAAGAGTACAGAGAGAAAGTTAAAAGGTTATCTAGGAAAACGTGTTGATCTGGAAGACAAACTGCACGACTCTAGAGAGAAATCAAGTAATATGGATTCAGGTACGCTTCCGCTTACAGATTTATTAATTCTTGATGATCTAACATGAATGTTCTTAACTTTTTGGTGGTGGTTTTCACCAAATATTTGATTTCTAACAGTCATCACTTACAATAAATGAGGAAGTACGCTTCAATTTGGAGTGGGAGTTTTGAAAGTATTGGACATGGCATAAACTATCTGGTGAGTTATGAAATTTAGTTAGGTTATTTATTTCATTAAATAAGTTGTTTTCAGATAACAAGGATAACATTTGTATATTTTACTCTCTTTACTTTGGCAAATAAAACATCTATACTTAACATTAACAAATTTAAATCTTTGTTTTATTATTACATTGAGTTCATGCCATTTTTCCGCCAATCTCTTTGCCATATCACTGGAGGGGTATTCCTCTAGATCTCATTATTTTTAAAGTAGATTAAACTACTCTTCCACCTCAAAAAACAAAAAAGACAAGGTCGTGACATTTTAACGACATTGTCAATCTTTTTCTGTGTTGCTCTCATGTTGTTTAACTTTGTCCTTAATCTTTAACTAAAAAAGTGTCCTTGTGTTAGATCAAAGCGGAAACTAAAAAAATCCAAAATGTAAGTTCAAATAGGTTCCTATACCACAACTTTTTCTATCCTACCACACATTTTATGCAACATAATAGAATAATATACACTTCATCCACAAAGAAAATCCGAATGGTACCATGAAAAGATGGAAACTGAGACTTCGTTTTATAAAAGTTGAGTTTGTAGCACTTGACAGGTCATGAACCCTGGACTCTTGAGCATCATGTCCCCATGGCCAATCCGTGACTGCGCATCCATTTTGGTAAAGAAGGCTACACATAAGGTATTTATGTTCATGTGTGTTTAGAGTTCAAAACCATGGATTTGGGGCATAAACTAGAACACAGTTTTTTCTTTCTCCTAAGCTATGTATAAGATGTAAAAGGGATGATAGATACATATCTCGTAGTCACCTATGATTGTGATGCATATTTGACTGGTTTACATCTGTTAAAAGTTATGTTAATTTGAAAAGGATCAACATTATGTAATTTTTACTGTTTTACTTTTCCTCGTTCATGCTCCCGTCTTTCCCGCTGCCATCTTCAGTGGATGGCCCCTATCTCTTAAAGCTTCTATTCGACCTATGTAGCTATTTATTTGTGCCTTTGTTTCCCGTGGCTTCTTTTACTATAACTCTGCTGCCATCCAAGCTATGGCTTGTGGGACTGAATCATTAGAAAAAACAACTAGATCCAGTGCTTATTCCCCGGCTTCCTGTTAAATAACTGAATGTCAATACTTCCCAAGTCGTTGCAAAGGTGATTGCTCTCTAGTTCAAGTGTTCAACCAACAGCCCGACACTTGAACATGATAGTTGAATTGAGATGTCAACGCCAAATCTTAGATGTTGTTGCCAGATACCGTTTACCACGACAATATTTAAATTGAATACGTCGTATCTATGACTTCTTTTACGGCAACAAACTTCCATACGGCGAACCACGTGTTTGTTCTCATCTCATCTTCTACGAACAAAACGAGAAAAAGGCTGATATACTAGACAAACGACATGTCTTATGAAACGACATATTGTTTTATGCAGGGCATTCAATAAATGATAGGTGGTTGTCCATCATATTTGCAATCCTTACCTACAATGTCGTTTAAAAAGACCTCTTTTTTATTGTTTATATATTTGAAAAAGAGACAAATTACACTTGTCCTCTTGAACTATTGGCGTTTTATCAAAATGCCCCATAAAGTTTAAAATAACAAAATTTTTCCCTGAACAATTTTTCGTTAACATGCGTCCCTCTTTTCTGCCCCTTCTGTTAAATTTTGAACGTTAAGTGACACGTTAGTGGCATGTGACTCTTATTTCAAGGGTAAATAAGTAATTTATTGTGTTGAGTTAGAAATAAGGTAAAATTCTCCATCATTTTTGGACACCTCCCTGACCATCGCGAAGCTCTCGACGAGTTGAGCAACATGACATGTAGTAGGACCTCCAACTCGGCCGGTAGCCGCTACACTCGCCAGAAAAAAGAGCTCAAAATACCAATTTCTTCTCGTTGTGATAACTTCCTCATTCGACCTCCGATTGAGGTGATTTCGGTTTCTATAGACTTAGAACGACAAGACGAAGAAAACGACACCGGCAGCACCTCTCAATTCTCGGCGGAGCACTGTCACCGCAGCCATGAAATTTGGCCCCACCGATCTCCGCCATTCCAGTCACCATGAGTGACACTGCCAGGCTAGTTAGCTTCAGAGTGGGACTTGGATCAAAAGCCCTCAATCAATTGCATCACACGACCTCGAATCGCCAGAGAATGGAGCCGTCGCCGTGAGCCGTGGTTGCGAAAGGTGGTTCTGACGATCCAACTGTTAGATCTTCGTGATATTGATGTAAAAATGCTCAGAAGATCATGGGCAACAAAATCCCTAAGTTTTGGGCCGGACAATGCCAGTCAATGGCGGATTTGACCGATCAACGGCTGGGCTTGGATGAGCAAAATCGTCATTTCATAATAGAATAAAAATTAAATCCCTCAGTGACTTCCACGTGTCGCTTAACGTTCAAAATTTAACAAAGGGGGCGGAAAGGGGGACGCGTGCTAACGGCAAATTGTGCAGGAAATTTTTTTGTTATTTTTAAACTTTAGGGTGCAAATTGGTAAAACACCAATAGTTCAAGGGGGACAAGTGTAATTTGAGTCTGGATTCACTCTTAAAGTGTATGAGTCTGAATTTTTACTATTTATTTTTAATATCCTTTTAACTAATATGATTATTTGACTAAAAATGATATTAATTAGGAATAATGAATAAAAATCTAGATCCATACACTGTAAGGGGTATATGTTTCCTTTCCCTTTTATAATTTTTGTTTTAACAATACGAGTTATAATTATTTGAGTCCTCTATTTGTTGCTGTTCAGGGTTTTGTTCATTATTGTTTTTAGTTGAGCAGCTATTAAGGCTTCAGGTTAATTGTTAATTTATGTGATTTTCTTTTATTTTATTGAATCTGATTATCTAATCTAATTTTTTTTCCTTAAAAAAAAAAAAAAAAAACAAGTCTATCTGAATTTGTTTTTAATGAAATCCATAAACAAGGATTTGAGTGTCACATGGTTAGTAATTTTTGAAGTGTCAAAGGTGGGATAAGAAGTATAGGTTAGGATATACTGTACAATGTTTTGAAATTTAAAGAGTGTAATAGGCAAAGAACATAGTTTGAGGGTCGAAATTAAAATTAATTGGACAACTAACGTGTGCATTAAGAAGACTCGCGTGTGCATTTCAATCAAAAGCGACGATATATTTTGATTCTCAGGTTAAAGGAGCAAAACTTTAAGAAAATCCAGATAAACAACATGACGTATATAAAACTTCTATATATCGCGTGTCGTTTTAGCAACAAATGAAATCAGAGAACTACATACAACCTAATTTTTCTGAATGACATCAAATGTAAATTAAAAAAAAAAAGATGAAGAGAAAAAAACACGAGATGTAGCCCAACACAAAGAGACAATATAATTGGAAATTCAACGACTTGTCGTTTCTGGATGGCCACAACAAAATTTCAGAATTCAGATTTAGGTCATTTTGTAAGTTAACGACAAAAAAAATGTTGAATATTACATGTCTTATGTATGACTTATAGGGCAACAAACTTCCCTACGACGAACAACGTGCTTGTTTCATTTTTTATCTTCTAACGAAAAGACAACAAATACACAATTAGCAGAAAAATGAATTGACTTGTCGCTATCTGAATTGACAAGAATTTACATACGAATATAATGAGCGTGCATCAAACCATTCAAACCAATCGAACAGACCAAATCAAGTCAGAAGAAAGTAAAATAAAAACAAATCAAACAGTAATCGGAAGTTGGTTTGATTTGTAGTTTTACTCCTAAATAAACCAAACCAAACCTAACCTGCTTTAAATACATATCTTTTGAAAAATTATGTGTATTGGCCAGTTCGTTACATGTTATTATGATCCACTATTTTATTATAGACTAGTTTGTAGGTATTTTTTATTCGAAATATTTGAATACTTTTGTTGTGGATGATTAATTTCTCACATTACATTAGATGTTTTTATTTCAATAAGAATTGAAGTATTTATTTCTCGGGTTATGGATATTTATAATTGAGTAATAAATGAATGTTTATTATAATTACGGTTCTAACTTTGATTAAATAACAGGTTGATTAGCATTAGTTCAGACCAATTAAAAAAATCAAACCAAACCAACTGTTATCGGTTTGGTCTAGTTTGGGTTTGATTGTATAAATATTTTGGTTCGGCTGGAAAATCTAACCATCAATATATAATTAGTTTGGTTTGCACTTCACTCAAAATGAATGGTTTAGTTTGGTTGCACAACCCTAATCTTGTCAGACTAGGCAGCGCACTACAAAAAAACCACACATCGTTTATCATTTTTGTTGACAACAATACGGGTTATTTGACCATATAAAGAAAAGGTTTATAGTTCATTTTTGTTCTGATGAAAATTTTAAATTCTCCCCATATTTAACAGTTTGCGCTTAGATTAAAAGTGTCATTTGTTTCTTCTCGAAAAGACCTTATATGACTTAAATGGATGGAAAATATGACATGATACTAATTTGGAATATCAAATTTTATAAACCCAACTGACTTTGCCCTCGGATCGTCAAAAAGCTATCGGTTTCACCATTTAAATGGACAAAAACCTAAAGTAACAAATTTGAAAGATTTTTTTTTAGAGTAAGTGTAACATCCTGCTTTATATTTTAATAAATAAAACAATTTTATAATAAAAAAATTACAATAAAATACAATATAAAAACTAATCTTGATGTTCCAATAGCTCTAGCGTCGTAATGACACATAATTACAACTATAAGTAAGACGATGATGATAGCTAACATAATAAAGTTTATAGCTATTAAGAAGCTATCATCAAGAAGAAGGAGATTGTTGAGGAAATTTTTTAAAAAGTGAAATTTATGGATAAACATGAATGTTAAAAAACTCAATTATTTATAAGGTAAAAACTAGCCGTTTCTGACCGTTGGAATAGTGATTGGACGATTTTATTCTTGGTTAATATTTTGAGAAAAATATAATTAGAGATATCAATCGATGTTCGAAACTATGAAGAATTATAGAGAAGACCATAAGAAATAATAATAAAGTCAGAATTTAATTTTAATAGCCCAAGGTACTAGTTTTAATAAAAAGATATTTTAGAAATAAATAATTATGGGCCGAGAGGACTTGATAAAATTTGATAGAAAATTTACTACCCTCAAGTGTAAATCAAGAATTATGATGAAGAAATCAAAAGTAAAAAAATGATGAATATAAGGGGTAGAAATTGAAGTTTCATTATCAGGCTCAAATAGTAGAATGCCAATAAATAGTGCCCAATTCAAATAAAAATAAAAAAAGAAAAAAAAGAAAAAGAGAGATCAGAAGGGAGAATAGGCAAGGATAAGAAGATTATGTATCAATTATTATAGAAATATAATTTTTTAATCAAATATTACTATTCACAAATAATATTTTATTACACGTAATAACTGCATAGTACCCCAGAGTTTTTCTATAAATAGGCATTCAGAATTCATTATTCATTGTCCGAAAATTTCAGAAACGAAATTCTTTCTCTCTTTCTCTTTCTAAAATATTTCTTCTTAGTGGAGGTTTTAGCTCTAGTCTTCAAGGTTGGTACGACACTCAACTGAGTGTTCTTATAACTTCCACTTGACTTGTTAAGGTGTATGCAATATGGCATGACATCGTATAACGCATAAACATGCATATATAACATGCGTAACTTTTTCTTTAAAATCTATTCATACTGTAGGTAAGATTCCTACTTACATGATTTACAGAGCTCGAATTCACTATTCACCAAACAATCTATTCTTATTCTGATATTAAGGCCCAATTTGGCCTAGAGACTTAATAACGGCGTTCTAACTCTTAGACCGTTGAAATTTAGATTTGAGCGGGAGTCTTGAACTAATACGGGCATTGGACCCATATCTAATCTTCGTAATTCTAAGGGCCTAATACAATCGGCTCGTAAGTTTCTGTTGGGATGTTTTGCTCGAAAACTATTAAAGTTTTAAAAGAACCCATTATTCATCTTTCAGAAAACCAATTGCTTACTTATTTAGTTACAAGTGCTAAAATTTCATTATCAGTCGTAAATTAATTTTCTTTCGAATGCCGACTTTGAAATTGTTTCACAAGTCATTTTATAGTTAATTTGTAAAAGAAATCAATTTCTCGAAAACTTTCTTCATGAATATTTTTTGTTAAAACAATGTCTAAAATCAAAGTATTTTATTGAAATCATAAGGGTTCTTTGATGAACTTTTTGCTAAAAACCAAAACTGTTTCAGTTTTGTTTAATTAAAACTATATAGTTTTAAAAACCTGCATTTTACTATATCTTAGAGTCAGATTTTGAAAATATGTTATGTACGGGAATTCTTCTTCTTGTCGGGATCTAAAATTATCGTTTTTAGAGAAAGCTAAGATTCGGCCTCTAAAGGGCTCGTTTGGCTGCCACAGTGGCTGGCCGGTTTTTTTTTTTTTTTTTTAAGTTTTTTTGGAAGCCATAAGGGATTTTTTCAAAAAGGTTTTTTTTTTTTTTTTTTTGAAGCTGTTTTGGACAGCTATAAGGCATTATTGAAAATGGCTTAAAATTTGTATTTATAGTTAAAACTGGGTTTATTCACAGTCACAGAGAAATGTTTAAAACATCGAGAACCATGAGTTCAAACTGAGAGTAACAGAAAAATCTTATTCTAGGATCCTCATTTTCGCGTTCAAAGAAACCGGAAAATTTCACCTCTAACTAAAATAAGCAAACTTAAACTAAGCATAAACATACCACATAATACTAATCAAACTAACCCCAAAACACATAAAATCAACATAAAACTCACACACCCTTATTACAAACCACAATCTCAAGGAACCACAAATTACATCCATAAATTTAAGCTCAAGGTTGGCTAGAAAAATAATGGAGGAGAGTTAAAGAAATTAGCCTTGAAGAACTCTTTTGAAAACTCCTTGAAATCCTCATCTTCTCCTTCAACTTAAACTAAAATTTGTGGTGAGAAAGGTGGAAACTTTTGAGAGTATGCAAGCTAGAGAGAGGCTCGGTTTTGGTGAGGGAGAATAGAGAAAATTTTGAAAACTTGGAGTTATGGAGGAATTGGTTTGGCATAAAGAGAATGGAAGAAAGAGACTTGAGAGAAACTATGATATGGCCGGTTGGTGTCTTTTTGAAGAGAAGTAAAAAGTGCCTTCCAATAAAGTGGTGATTTGGTTTTATCTTTTTATTTAATCTTCTAGTCCAACTTCATTAAGCAAAATTTACTTAAAACCCCCTTAAGCATGGCATGCCACTAGGAGAGAAAAGAGAGAAAAAAAAGAATATCATGATTACTCTTCACTTACCATCATCTAATCACATCTCATCTTGTCTTTGATCTTATCTCCCTAAGACTCCATTAAGAAGTCAAAACTTACACTGATTGTAGCAGATTAACTTAGCCGAAAGGAAATTTTAGTTCCCGACGGTTCCTTTTCTACTGTTTATTTATAGTTCAATATTAATCCCTGAATAATTCAATATCAAATTAAATTCTTACTTGCGTAATATTTCGGACTATTTCGAGTCTTGAATTTATTTCTAGACTAAATAAATTCTAAACTTAACTTTTCTGCATTATGTCCCGAAAATGACATTATCACGGACAGTGTCGACTCCCGAGCTCATATTGTATCCTTCTACTAAAAGACATTATCCTCATGACTTCAACTTATCTGTTCGGCAATTAAGGATTTCTTTTGAATGTCAAAGCATTTCTCGGTACGCTGTAATACCGTACTGTGCTTGAAGATTCTTAAAATTAAGATTCTCAAATTGTATATGTACTGAAAATTCTTCCGCCTTAAATTGCAGTGAGAATTTATCGACCGGATATACTTGATCATAAAATATGAACTTAACATAAAATTTGGTACATAATTTAGGAATACTAATATTAATTCCATAAATTCTTTAGTCATAAAATATAACATGATATTCTCCAGAAAAATCCTTGACTTAAACGCATAAATTATATTATTTAATTCTGAGATTTTCTCGGTCATTACACCGTATGCATGAACCATACCGCACTATACCCATGAATATCGTATATGTGAACTTTACACACTCTAGATAAATGACCGAAGGACCAAATGATTGGACCTAGTGGACAACATGACTAGGCAAATTTATGGACTTGAAAGTGAAGTAAAAATGGAATAGTAGTACCATATGTTTAGTTATTATGTTAGTATTATATTTTGGTTACTGATATAGTATTGTGATTGTTATTATATTAGTTAGGAGTATATTTTCCTACAGGAAGCTGAGACGAGGTAAGTGAAACTCTCACCTACAACACAAGTTAAAATATATTGAAAATTATTTTCAGTACGTTTATACTTGCTATATTCTAGTTATAACTTCTCAGGCAATATCTTTATATATGCTATGTTGAAGCATTGTATTCACTTTAAAGTTGAAAAATAATAAGAGATGCTGCCTAAGTAATCATTCAAAAATTATTTCAGGTGCCTTCATAGGAGCGCAGAGCTCAACGGAAGTTATGAAGCCAATAGCTAGCAATTAAAGAAGTTAAAGTTTACTCGGACAGTATTCTCCAGAGTCCTAAGATGAACAAAAAGAATGAAGCAAAGTATGAGCATAAATGAGTTTTAACTTTCATGTGAGATAATGACTTTACCTATTGAGCGTTAGCTCATCAGTTTATTTATACTTGTGTTGTAGGTAAGGGAAAAAGTACATTGAATTAAACTGGAGAATGAACGAGGTGCCAAGCTGACGTGTTAGTACATATGGAACCGACCTACTGGGAGAAAAGTTTAAAAGAGGGCACCATTATATTTTAAATAATTACGAGTGTGTATTTAAGACTTTATGATGTGGAATTTTATGAAGAATGTTATGTAATAAAAGTTTAAATTTATTCGGATTTTTGTGTAGTACGTGTTATCAACTATTGTATTATATTGGTGAAGGTATAAGAGCAAGGTGGGATTTGTAGATAACCCCATATGTAACAAAACATGAAGTTGAAGGTATAGCTCATCAGTAAGTTTTAGGATTGAACCTATGATAATGAGATGACAGGAGTAGATAGACTATTTCCTATAACGATATAGATAGAATATTTATCTATCCATTTATATATTATTTATGTCTCTTATAATCTAGGATTTTAGAAAGAATACCATATTGGAAGGACAGACATCTATTGATGCGGCATCCACACAGAACCCTAGGACAATTGATGAATTCGTCAAAGTGATAGAACAACAAGGTGCACTTCTGCAAGCGCTTATGGATCAACAAAGTAGACCGGAGCAATAGCCGGTGCAACCGCAACAACAACCGCATGAACCACTGCCTGCTGCACATGAAGAAAGGAGCGGCGTACCATTCCGCTCCACTGAAAGATTCATGAAGTTCAATCCACCAGAGTTTGTGGGATGTACTAACCCGAATAAGGCGGAAACCTGGCTGACGACTATAGAGAGGACATTTATTAACTGCGCAAGAGTTCCGATGTAGATAAAGTCTCTTGTGCACTCTGTCTTCTAAGAGATGATCCAAGTGAATGGTGGTTATCCATGAAGACGATGCATGATGAAAGGACGAAGACTTGGGAGCAGTTTCGACAACTGTTAGAAGAAAAATATTTCACCAGGGCTCTAAAAGACGAGAAGGCTCTGAAATTCTTATACCTGAAGTAAAGAAAGATGACTATGGAGGAATGTCTCCGAAAATTTGAGGAGCTATCTTGATATGCGCCTCATATGGTGGCCATAGACGAGTTAAAAACTCAACACTTTCTAAACGTCATCAACCCCAACATCTACAAGGACTTAGTAGTGGCAGACTTGGACGGCGCTTCATTTTCAAAGGTTGTTGAGAAAGCCTTGAAGATCGAAAGGGCTAAGACAACAAAGCAAAATGAGAGAGATTTTGAAGCCAACAGACAAAGGAAGTCCGATTCCTTCCATCCGACGAGCCAACAAGATAACAAGAGGAATCCTGGAAACTTCAACCAACGAAGAAACGAACGGAAAAGACCAGGCAACTGGAATTCTAACAACAATAACAACAAGAAAGGAAGGAGCCAAAACATCAAGCACTATCGTGCAACAAGTGTGGCAAAAATCATCTCTGGGAATGCAAAGCCGGAATGAATGTCTGCTATACTTGAGGAAAGCCAGGGCACTTTGCAAGAGAATGCCCTACTAACAACAGCCAGCCTAGAAACGAGGAGCCATGGAAGTAGACCAATGCTCGAGTCTTTTCCCTCACTCGAGGTGAAGTAGAAGCAGGCCCTTCAGATGTGGTGACGAGTCAGCTCTCTTTTGACAAAACCTCTGCAATGACATTAGTAGATTTTGGTGCTACCCATTCTTTTGTGTCAAGGAAGTTTGCTAGTAAATTGAGTAGACCACTTGAAAAATTAGGTGAGCGGTCACACCCACAACAAAACCCTTTCGTTTCGCATGTTTAAGTTGATAACTTAGAGTTGAAAAATGAATTTATATGAGAAAACAAATTATAACAAAAAAGTTAAATTTAAATTTTTATGAAAAAAAATATTGTAGTAAAAAGTTTGAGTTGTGATTTGAGATGTGAAATGAAACAGAGCCAGACGTTTTAGTTTAAATTAGGTTTTAATAATGTACCATAGAAGTAATTCGTTTTAGTTTAAATTAGGTTTTAATAATGTACCATAGAAGTAATTCATTTTAATTTAGAGCAAATATGTCAATGTTTTACAATTGAGGGATAAGTAAGAAAAAATGATCTAAAGTTAGGGAGATTATTGAAATTTATTACTTTAAATTTAGTGTGATTTAGGGTTTTTTGTTATTATTATTTAAGGGACAAAACATATATATTTATTAACATTTTAAAGTTTAAGAAAAACAAATTACCTTTTTTCAAATTCTAAAGAAAAGTGAAAAAACAAATGATCCAAGTCCTTTTTTAAAAAAAATTATTTTCGTTACACTCAAACGAGCAATTCTTTTTACGCATTAGGTTTACAATTATCTAAATTTTCTTTTGTAATTTATGAATCAGCTTATCCCAATGTAAGTTTATTTAAAGTTTTAAATACTTATGATTTTGTTTTTAGTATTAGATGCGGATTAATCTCAGGTTTAGTTTCCCAACAATCTAACGACCATCATATTCTAATTTGAAGGGGAAAAAAACTATCTTTCTCATGAAACAAACATTTTTTTTTTTTTTTTTTTTTTTTTTTTTTTTTTTTTTTTCATATTTGTCGTGAAACAATCATATTGAATTAGGCTTTCAGCAAAACATTTTCAATTCGATCAAACGCTCTGGAGTGTTTTTCGTTGAGAGGGAAAAAAATATAATTGCTTTTTTTGAATTTTTTTGAAAAGAACTATATCGTTACTTGTCGAGAAGAAAAACAAAAGAAATTCGAAGAAATTAACAAAATATAAACAAATTCATACTAAACGACATAAAAAAAAAAAAAAAAAAAAAAAAAAAAAAAAAAAAAAAAAAAAAAAAGAAAGAAAAAAGAAACCAGTTGTATAATTGGTGGGTTCTGTCGGGACTCAAAAGCGCCCCTTCAACGCCACTTCTCTCTTCTCTGGTTCCCCCGCCTCCGCCCTATAACCTCACCGATGTACGGAGGCTCCTCCAAGCTCGGCCGTGGCGGCGGCGGCGGCGCCGGCCGTGGAGCCGGAGCCAAGCGCCTTAGCTCGTCCTTTCCTATGATGCCACCCCACCGTCCCTCTGCCCCCGGCGGCGCCAGCCGCCTCCCCCTTGGCGGCTCCGGCTCATCCGCCAATCCTCGAAGCCGCGTGTCGGGACTGAAGGCTCCGGCGGCGGCGCCGGGCACGGAAGAGACGTTCAGCTTGGTGTCAGGCAATAATCCGCTAGCCTTTGCAATGATCATCAGGCTGGCGCCGGATTTGGTCGACGAAATCAGACGCCTCGAAGCCCAGGGTCGGACCACCCGTATCAAATTCGATTCCAATAATTCCAATGGAAATGTAAGTTCTTTCTTCCTGTTTAATTGGATTTCTTTTTGGTACTGATTGATTGTTATTCATTCTTTGGGTAATTGAGGATGTACGACTATTTGCAAATTGTGTTTCTTTTACATAAAAATTCAATTCTGATTGAATTTTGATTGTGCATTGTTCAATTCTTCATGAGTTTGTTTGCAATTGCTTTGGTTTGTTTTTTCTTGCTTTTCAATTGCTTACTTGGAAGAACTTATCGCAAACTTATATAATTTGTTTTGGCTATATGATCTTTCCTTGGGAGGAAATCATTCAATTCATACTTTGTTTCTCATATTCTCTGTTAGTTAAGCTGGTTTTTTTGAGTTATTGTTGCATCTTGTGCCTTTTCAGTTGTTATTGAACTTTCTTTTAGCAATTTTAACAGGATATAGTTTATGTTTGAAACTTGTGATTCCGAATGTTCTGTATTGCATCAGGTTATTGATGTTGGTGGCAAGGAGTTCAGATTCAGATGGTCGCAAGAGAATGGTGATCTATCAGATATATACGAAGAAGGTCAAAGCGGTGAAGATGGTAATGGTTTGCTTGTCGAATCCGGTAGTGCATGGCGCAAGCTAAATATGCAGCGTATCTTGGATGAGTCTACCACAAGCCGTGTTAAAAAGCTTTCAGAGGAAGCCGAGCGCAAGAAAGAATTGCGCCAGTAAGTTTTGGTTGTCATGAATTGGTACTTTCTATCTCGTTTAGCTGTCATCATCCTTTTGTTAATGTAATGTGACATTGTTGTACGTCATGAACACAGAGCCATTGTGTTAGAGCCCGGGAATCCATCTATGAAGAGTCAAATAAAGCAGTTAGCTGCTGTTGAGAGTAAGTTTCTAGTTTTGATATGGTACTTTTGTTTTTCTCTTTTTCACTGTATTTGACTGTTGCGGACTTGGCCGGTCGCTTAGGTCCCTCATGTCTTTTAATGATTATTTGCCCTTAAAATTTTTATATGAAAATGTTTTAAAAGGCTTTCTAGCTAGGAGACAATCTAGATGACAATATCTGCACTGTCCTAATTAGCTATTGTTGCCATGCTCTCTCTCTCTCTGTTTTTTTTTTTTTGGTCATTGTAGGTCATGAGGATGAATATTAAGTTCTCTTTGGGAAATGGTAGAATATATGGCTTCACTGTGAGCCTCTTTTGCTTGTGTATCTTTGGGTGGATTGAGCACGACCCCTAGAATTTTGATAATTGTTTATGTTGTAGTTTTCCAGATAGTAGTTTTTGAGCCTTCTCGTCCTCTTCATTTGTACTAAAAGATGTCTTGCTTCTTCGGCAGAAATGTGCTTATCTTTTGAAGTACATTATTCAATTATTTATGCATGATTGTTAAGAATCAAACATTTTGATCTGGGTGATTATTTGATATCTTTCTTCTTTCTAGCTAATCCATGGAAGCATTTCAAACAGAAGAAAGAGCCACCACCTAAGAAAAGGAAAATCGAACCACCTCAAGGTCAGTGATGGTTTTAGAGATTTCCAGTTCCTCTAGTATATTTTCAACATGCCCTACATTTTTTACATTGGTACATCCAAATTCCAATGACATAGTGTCTCGTGCCACCAAAAGTCTAGTTTTATTGTTTGGATTTATTTTTTATTTTTATTTTTTGTACTTGTTATTTTCATTGCTTTATAGTAGTCTCGTTATTTGAATTATGACCATGATGAGTTGCACTATGGGCAGTAGGAGGTCACCCTAAATCTGCATATAAATCTGGAATATCATCAACAACTACTGTCAAGAGCAGACACGCATCATCTCCAGTTCCATCTCCACCTGAGCAATCCAGACCTTCAACATCTCCATTAAGAAATGTAAATATTTCCAAGAGTCATGGAAGTGTAGACGATGTCATAAATCAAGTGATCGGTAAAGACAAAGCTGCTGCTAGCTCCGACAAAGAAATCCCAGCCAAGGCTACTACTCTAGTACGTGAAGCAACAGGACGTAAGAGCAATATTGGAGCTAAACCAACGGATTTGCAGAGTATCTTGATTAATCTGCTTAGGGAAAATCCGAAGGGGATGAGCATGAAGGTGGGCTGGCAAATAATAATCTGGTGTTCACTATATCTGTATTATATGCTAAAAGTACACTGTCCAATCTGAAATTGTTTCAATCACTTGAAAGAGTATTTAGCTCAAGTTACTTTGTCTGTTTTCAAGCATTTGGTTTTGTCAACTCATGTAGTTTAACTCTTTCTTTCTTTATATTATTTGTAGACTTTGGAAAAAGCCGTTGGAGATTCAATTCCCAACTCTGGAAAGCAAATTGAGGCCATAATGAAGAAAGTAAGTGAACAAACGTTCTGATATGGTTATTTCAATAGAAGATCAAGTGGTCTGACTCTTATGCATTCCCATTAAATCTTGACATCAGATTGCAACTTTCCAAGCGCCAGGAAAATATCTCTTGAAACCTGGACTGGACACAGAAAGCTTCACGAAACGCTCATCTGAAAGCGAAAGGTATATAGGCTTCTTTTGGTGTTGGTTCTTGAAACAAGAGAAACAGAGAGAATAATAATTCTTGCTACATAATTCTCATTAACCTTGTCAGAATATATACACTTAGTAAGCCATTGGTCACGGCAATTAAGAGAGAAAGTTAAGGAAAGAATCCCTAAATTACGCTAGACAATCCTACAATATCTTCCTAATTTATACTTTCCTATTTTGACTAAATCATACAATAAACAGAAAGAATAAATATTTACACATAATTGACAAAATCTCCAACAGTTCTTAGTAGTTATATACTCTTTGATTTCAAATTTGGGTGTATGACTTTTATTTTATTATGTTACTGTTTTCTTTGCTTATAGGATTCTTCAAGCTTGCAAGTTTTATAGAAATTCAACTAAATGTACTGTTTGGAGACTTAAGCATTTCTTTTCTCTTTGAAGTAACCATCTAGCTGGGATAAGAAAAGATGAACTCAAATTACCATTTGTTAGTGGATGTAAAAATTAATATCTTTGACTGCATTTTTGTTTGATATTGTGCATAAATTGGTCAAATATGGTTCTCTATAATCCTATGAATGGTGGATTCCTGATCCTGAATTTACTTTTGACGTGTTATATATATTCCAGTTCTCCAGAAGAGAATCTTCATCAGACAGCCGCTGCAGAAGACAATCGTGATCAGATAAACGCTCCGGAACTGGATCTTAAAGAGAGAGCCCCTTCTAATGAATTTGAGGAACAGGGACAGTTGAACTCTAACCATGGAGAAGAGCCCAGTGCATTGGAAAAAATTGATATCCAACAACATTCACCTGATCTGTTTGGTGAAAAAAAGGTCTCTGACAATAGTGAAGGGCATGCTGGGAGTTCTAGCGATAGCGGAAGTGACAGTGATAGTGAAAGTGACAGCAGCGATAGTGATAGTGGTAGTGGAAGCCCTAGTAGAAGCAGAAGTAGAAGTAGAAGCCCGGTGAGTGGGAGTAGTAGTGATAGTGACAGTGATGCATCTTCCAACAGCAAGGAGGGTTCAGATGTGGATGTGGATATTATGACAAGTGATGATGACAAGGAACCCAAGCATAAGTTGCAATCTAAACCAGCATTCTCAAGATCACCTGTTCAATGGGGAAGTCCTGATGGCAAGCCTGTGCAGGGTGGCAATGAGGAGAAGCAGGATGATCATGAATTGGATCTTGTTGAGATTGAGAATGATGTTCCTGATGGTAATAAACGGGAAACTGAAATTGGTACTTCTGCTCACAAAGATTTTGAGAAACCTATGGAAAAGACCAGTACTTTTTCACCTGATCGAGATAAGCTCCAAGAGCGCCAAAATTTTATAGGAAGTTTGTTTGATGAAGGGGACGATGCTGTTAGAGTTGGCTCCAGGTATGAACACTCTAATAGCTCTGAGAAGATATCTAAAGGAAAATACAAAAGGGGCATGGAGGTAAAACGTTCAGATGATAAATCTGAGTATGCAAAAAGGTCCAAAACAGATGCCTCAAGCCAGGCTCCTGTTTCTGGAGGCAGGGATGTCCAGTTCCAGGAAAGTTCTCATAGATTGCCTTCTAACAGACTCATTGAAGATCCCAATAGGGACCCCATCATTCAAGCTATAAATGGAGTTGATAGGGATGGTGACGGTGAGCTCACCATACAGAAAGGAAATAACCAATTGTTTTCTGGAAAATCTAGTGCAGATGTTCAACACTCAGGTACAAGGTTATTTGAACAAAGTGCTCCTTCGAAGATTCCTGATACATCAGAGAGAATGCATAGTTATGCTGAAAGCTTGGGACATGGCCGTAAATATTCTGAAAAGAGCTCTCATGTGCATGAAGGTTTACCTTCGCAAAAGGCTAAATTTCTTACAGATGCCAAATATGAGGGTGGTTATGCTAATGAGAAAAGGGTTCCAAAAAATCCCAGGGAAGGTGGTGTGAGGGGCAAACAGTCAGTTCCCTTTGATTCACACTACAAGAAACATGGTGAAGTAGTTGGAAAGTTCAAGAATGCTGGACAGGTTTCCGGCTCCTTCCTCAGTACTTCACCAAAGGATCACAGTAGAGCTGGTGTAGATAAATCCCCTGCTCTTAATGGGAGAGGCAATAGACTCCAAAGAGAGTATTCAGACTTGGAGTTGGGTGAACTTCGTGAGCCCCTTCCAGAGGAAGCACCTGTTAAAAAGCAATTTGAAAGAAAAAGTTCATTTAAACAATCGGAGAACAAACCGGACAGTTCAGATAACTGGAATTTGGATATGATTAAAGGGAAGCCTGCTGAAAAGGCAACTTTAGATTTGGGAAAGTCGTCTTCACCTGACCCAAACACCAAGGGTCCCAGCAATTTGGAAGGCTCAAATAAAAAGAGGAAACAAGAAGACTGTGTTGAAGATTTAACATGGTCTCAACATAAGGTTATGCAATCTCAATCACATTCGAGACTAGATAATGTTGAGTTTGGGTTTCAGTCCAGCAATTTGGCAGAGACAAATGGTGCTCGTCAAAATGAAGGTGGAGTCAGACTGGGGAGTGCTCCTGAAGGCTATGGAGAAAGCAACAAGAAAGCACCCGCCCCTCAGCTACATGATACCAGACGAGAACCAGTTTCCCACTCCATGAAGACGAAAGAAAGAAAAAGATTCACGACTAGTACAGTGGCGGAGTTACCTGATGGCCGCACTGAGTCACTTTTGGCAGAAGGCAACAACAGTGAGCGAAAGAGAAGGGATTCCTCCTCTGACGAAAATAGTTGCTCCTATTCTAAGTATGAAAAGGATGAGCCAGATATCAAGGGCCCAATAAAGGATCTTTCTCAGTAAGTACATAAGTTAAAGTTGGGAAAGGTTTTCTGTTATATTTACTCCTGGTTTTGTAGCATATAAATAACCTATTGTTTTACCCTTCTCTTTTAGGTACAAAGAATACGTGCAGGAGTATCACGATAAGTATGATTCATACTGCTCCCTCAACAAGATCCTAGAGAGTTACAGGCAAGAGAAATAAAACATTAACGAAACATGCTTTGAACTTATTGAATTACTTGGTTTCCTTGACGTTTTTATTCCTTGGATTTGATGTATATTAAAGCAAAAGAACACGTATGAAAATGTAGGAAGGAGTTTCAGAAACTGGGAAAGGACCTTGAGCATGCTAAAGGCAGAGATATGGAGAGATATAATAACGTCTTGGAGCAGCTGAAGGAATCCTATCGTCAATGTGGAACGGTATGCCTTACTCTAGATTCCCTATTGTATTTGTGTCCTATTTTACGAATGAATTGCCAAATGGTTCTGTTAAGGATGCTATTTAGCATGAAAACTGTAAAATACTGTTGTGATTATCAGCAGGCCAAACTGAAAATTACATTCTCTTTAAATGAACATGCAGAGACACAAGAGGCTGAAGAAAATATTTGTGGTGCTTCATGAAGAATTGAAGGTGATTATTCTATCGACCCTCACTTTTTGACTTGTCAACACTTGCACGTTTTTCTGTTAGATTGGTTATTAATTTTCATGCAATTGATCATGTATATCCTTCATCCCAATCTCATTGCAGCACCTTAAGCAAAGGATTAAAGATTTCGCACTTTCTTATTCAAGAGATTGAAGAGATAATCTAATCTCATGTAAGGTTGGTTCCAACCTTGGTAAGCATGGATTTGCACATCGTTCAGCCCCAGAGATGGTATACCCATAAATATGTATATTCAAATTTCTTCCTTTGTATATTTATATTGTACATTCAGGTCAGGCGTTTTGTTTTTGTTAGCTTGATCCTTTTTTTTTTGTTTTCTTTTGTTTTTTTTTTTTTTTTTTTTTTTGGGTTCTACTCTAACATTTTTATTTTTTGCCGAATGGTGTTTTTTCCACACTTGTCTATCTATTTTGGGCAGTCAAGAGCGGGTGAGGAGGGGACTGGGGAAACAGGATTGTTTGTAGTAATTATTTATCTTTTGGAATGTGAGTCATGCTGATAATTTTGTCTGCTAACAAGTACAATTACAGATTTTTTTTTCTTTATTTTATGTTATTATAATTATTGTGCAGTGATACCAAAAAAATGTTGATTAGCCCCGTGGGGGGTTTTATTCAACTCATTCTGTTCATTTTACCGATTCGAATTTTGTTACAGTAAAAAAATTTTAAAAATAGTTATATTTATTATTTTTATTACAGTAAAAAAATTTCATATAAAATCACATTTCAATTTAAATTAAAAACTCGAATTTACGAAATAAACAGACCTTTTATAATTGTGCTCTCTATAGAGTCACTAATATTATATTTAATTTTATTTTATAAGATCAACCTGATGTTTATCGTTTTTACGTCTTATTGTTGGTTTGTTTGAATGCTATTCTCGTAGCCAACTGCCAACCTACTAAAAAAAAAAAAAAAGGAAGATGGTTATCTGTTTAGCAATATCGCCCCAATTTATTCATGAAAAGATCTCAGTTCATTTTTATAACTCAGTAATCCGAACGGAACTCTAAGTCCAACTGCGTTACTTCCATTAAATACACACACATGGAGTGTGCAACAAACTATTCAAACCAACTAAACCAAACCAAACTAAAAGAAAACCAAACTAAATTAATTAATAATTAGTTTGGTTTGGTTTAAATTTTTAAGAAACCAACTAAATTAATTTGGTTTGTGGTTTTAACCTTTAAAAAACTAAACTAAACCAAACCAATTCGATTCATATATATATATATATTTTATAGATCTGTAATGTATATATATAAAAAATACGTTTATGCTAATATTAAAATGATCACAACTATAAAAGTTTCTATTATAAAAAATGTCTATCATACAAAATATAATACAAATCAATTAAAAAAATAAAACCAAACCAATTACAATCAATTTGATTTGGATTGGATTATAACATTTAATTGATCTGGTTTGATTTGAAAATCTCTAAACTAATTTGTAATTAGTTTGATTTGTTTTTCGCTCACAATAAGTGGTTTATTGGTTTGCACACCCTTACACACATAACGGCGCTACATTTTTCTCCCAAAAGAAGTGCCCGCTCAATATCATTCACTTCAAGAAAAGAAAAAGATCATTAGCACTATTGCCCTTTAAATTATCTGTATTATATATATATATATATATATATTTAATTACTCTGAATTATTAATAAGTTTTTTAATATTTTAGTTCCAGACTCACAAACATTTTAATGAATTTTCAAAATTTCACAAAGAGAATCACATTCCAGTCACAAAATAACTAAGATTTTCACAAAATAGTTACATTTAATATACAATATTCTTTTCACTGTTTTTTAAAGAATAAAAATTGTTATTATTAATGAGAATAAGTATCAGTTACAATAATAGATTTTATGAGTGTTGGAATTTTCTCTGACCAAAATAGTTAATTATCGATATTAAAAGTATAACCAGCCAAGATACGAGCAGCCCTATCAATTTCTTTATACAAATGGCATAATTTATCTTCTAAAAAAATAGGTACATCTGACAATAACAATCTCAAGTCATTACAAAAGAGTTAGATTATTTCATAGTTTGGATGATTGTCAATGCATAAGATTCCATAAATGGAGAATTAAATCAACGCAGACAGCATTCTTAAAGATGATGCAGCATCACAAAACCTGAGAATAAAAATAATATTGAATGAGTACGAAAATAAAATGATATATTGAGAGAAATTGAAAAATAAAAAATAAAAAACTTATCTTATAATTGCTCTAAAAAAATAGAGCATTTTGCATCCAAGGTCAAAATAGAAATTTAAATCCTCAGAAGTCAACCGAATAGAATATTAATGGGAGCGACATTTTTTCAAGAAAATATGAATAAGCTTACTTATTTACATAAATTACCCGATCTTATTTTTGAATGGTATGCCGATCTTTTTTGGCCAAAGAAAAAAATAATAATAATAGAAAAGAATTACCCTGATATTGCACAAAACAATTGCAGTTAGTCCAACTAGAGGAATTCACCCACCTCGCAGCCAAAAAGAAAAAAAAAAAGTTTCTATTTCTTAATCTACAATCTCCCTCACTGAAGAATCTGATCAGAGGGCCAAATTGAGATCTTTCTCAGTTTATCTTTCGAGAATTTTAGGAAATGCTTACATTTTTTAAGTTTTGGAGCAAAACAAGTGCTTTAAAAGCCACTTTGAAACTGCAATTATAGTGTGTCATCTTTCTCTCTTCCATCCAACGGTACTTGATCATCTTCCTTGATTTTAACTTCTGGGTTTACTTCAAAATTGAAATTTAACTTCTGGGTATTGTTAAAATCGAAGACCACACCATGGTTGTGTTGAAAAGCCGAAGAATTGTTGCTATTGTACTTGTGGGCTCTTGACTCCTGTATAAAAGCTCGTGGTTATGAAAAAAAATATTGATTTTCTAGTGTGTTCTTATTGTTGTTTTGGGTAATTGAAAGATTTCCCGCATTGATATTTGTTTTGTTTGGGATTGGTGATTCCCTGAGGCGCACTTACTGGACGAGAATTGAGTCTGTTTTCTCTTATTATTTTGGCTGCTAGAATCCTCTAAATGTTGTCGAAAGTTCTCAAATTGTTGTACTAGGCAAAGAGAAATGTTTAATTTCCCACCAATAATTGTGAAATTTATGAATTTCTTGTTCATCTTATCTTGTCAGTTCGAGGGATGTTAAAGTAGACTGAATTCTTAAATCGTATGGAAAGATGAGATAATATTAGGATAACGGGGAAGTTTGAGGGTTTTGCAGTTTTGTGGATATTTATAGAGTTACAACATGGTGGTTGATTGTTGGATCTTGCTTTGTTTCTGTTTCTATTTGGAGGATGAACTCGTGTCATGTAGTGAAATGTTAAGTAGTTGAAGCATATTTTGATTTGTTACATGATTTGATTTGTGTACTATGTTCTGTATATTTGCTAGTAGTTGCCGAGAAACTGCTGGGTAAGTAGTAATGCAATTTGGTTGGGTTTCAAAACAATTTGGTTCTAAGGAATATAATATATGACGTTGCGTTTTATTGAATTTATGCTTTTGTTTATCTACCACGTTCTCAAGAACTCATTTCTCATCGACTGTTTGAATTAGGACAATTTAGCCACAGAAGTTGACAATGTGATGTTTAACAGATATTTCAGAGTTCATGTTGTGACTTGTGCATAAGACTGTCATGCTGAATGTTGCTACCAGCCAGTGGGTTGGGGATGAATTCTGCGATGGATGATATGAACTTGATTCAGCACGCACAGAGGCATCACTTGGTGGTTAGGGAGATTGGAGAAGAGATCGATTTAGAAATTGGACCTGGGGATGACGATCCTTCGTTTTCTAACGCACCTCTTATTGGTGGCCCATCACGAGAACCTTCTGCTGAGGATCATGACGAGAGTAAGCATATAGTAATGGTGTCTCAACTCCCTAACGAAGATCAAGATATGTCGAAAACACAACCCGTAAAGAGGAAAAAGAAAGTTGTCAAAAGATGGAGAGAGGAGTGGGCTGATACCTACAAATGGGCTTATGTTGATGTCAAGGAGGGGACAGCGAGGATTTTTTGCTCCGTTTGTAGAGAGTATGGTAGGAAGCATAGAAGGAACCCTTATGGAAATGAGGGCAGCCGGAATATGCAGATGAGTGCATTGGAGGAGCACAACAATAGCTTACTTCACAAAGAGGCTCTTCGGCTTCAAATGGCCTCCAAGGATAAGATTATTGTTGACAAACCCGTTTATGTAAAAGGTTAGCAAATTACCTCATGTACTGTAGTTTTTTGGGTTGCATTTAAATTTCTAAAGTTTCATTTGTGCTCCTCAATTTTCAGATATTCTTCTATATGATCTGCTATTTCGGTGGTTTTTCATCTTTGAATTCAGCATTTAGGTTAATGGTTTATAAATTGAAACTATGGTTTTAGTAGTTGCAGATTTTAGTGTCTATGTTCTCGTTTTTTCAATGAGTTTTGAATTCTTTTAAACTGTAGCTCTTATGTCGAAGACGGCTGGATCTATAGTCGAAGCTGCACTCAAAAGGGATCCTCATGAGCCTGAGTTTATACAATCAGTGCAAGTAGTAGTTCATGCCCTAGAAAGGGTGATTGCCAAAAATTCTCAGTAAGTTCCCTTTGGTTATAAAAAAGGTTCATTCTCTTTTTTTTTTCATTCTCTTTTTTTTGTTTCCTTATTGATACTGCTGGGTTTTAAGAAATCTAATAAAGTGGCTCTGATATGTTTCAGTTATGTCAACATCATGGAGCGCTTGTTAGAACCTGAGCGTATGATTCTCTTTCGAGTTCCATGGGTGGATGATAGAGGCGAGACACATGTCAACCGAGGATTTCGGGTACAATTTAATCAGGCCTTGGGTCCATGTAGAGGTGGTATGCGATTTCATCTATCAATGAACTTGAGTATTGCAAAGTTCCTTGGATTTAAGCAGGTAGTGTATTTTTATTTGTCTTCTCTTCTATTGTTTGGTACATTATGTAAAGAATTTGCTCAACGTACCCATCTTACTTGTAAGTTGAATTTCATTTTTGAATATCTAGTGTGGACCCTATAATGTACTAGTACTGCTTTCGAGATAGAGTAGAAAGCCTGAACCCTATATATTCCAATTTCTAAACTGACCCCCTTAAATGAAATGGGATTATTGGAAGTTTGATTTCTCTCAAGCCTTTTAGATAGGGAATGAATCTAGTTTTGTGATTGCTACGTGCTGATTTTTTCTTGTCCACAGACTTTAAAGAATGCCTTATCGCCATACAAAATAGGAGGGGCAGCTGGTGGAAGTGATTTTGATCCAAAAGGGAAAAGTGATAATGAGGTAAAATATCCAATATTGTATGTCAAGGTCGTGGTTTATTTAGTTATAAAATGCGCACTTGTGTGTGCAAGAACCTTCTCAGGTATACTGAAATATTATCTTGTACCCTGGCAGATTATGCGTTTTTGCCAAAGTTTCATGAATGAGATCTATCGCTATTTGGGTCCTGACAAGGTAATTGAGTAATGCTCTGATGCTCTATCGATGTCAATATTGTCCATATTAGATATAATTTTCTCTGTTTATTATCCAGGACCTTCCTTCTGAGGAAATGGGCGTTGGCACTAGGGAAATGGGATATCTTTTTGGACAATATAGACGGTTAGCAGGTCATTATCAGGTACCTAAATACTTGTAACAAAGTATGTAGTTTTTACCATTTATATTCACGTGTCTTTATGTAAGTTACTTTATGAATGTTCATCATGAATCTGTAGAGTGATTTGTCTTTATGTTTCCATACGTATGCCTTACGTATGCAGGGAAGTTTTACAGGGCCAAGGATATTTTGGTCTGGCTCTAGCCTTCGAACTGAAGCTACTGGATATGGGCTGGTAATTATTATCACAATTCTCTGGTGATCTTCGTATGTGGCGGGTGGGGATGGGGTTAAGGTTTCTTTGGTGTTACCTCTCTATGTGTCTCCCATATATCATATATATGAGGTTTTACTATCTATAATGATGGATGTCCTAACTAATAACAGATTCGATGAGTTATCTGTATCTTATCTTGAAGTGTGGAAGTTGATGAGGTTTCACATGCTCTGCAGGTATTCTTTGCACAGCTCATACTTGCAGACATGAATAAGGAACTCAAAGGATTAAGGTTTGTTGCTTGGAACTTTTAGAAGATTTTCACAGGATTCTAGAAGCTAGTTACACAGTCTAGCAACATTGGATCGCACTCACACTGAATGTAAATTACCAAATATTCTGTTCTCAATGTGTTTAGATTTACATATGAATGCTTGCCAGCTTTTCAATTAATATAGCAATGTTTATTCTCAGTTATGCCAAAAAAAAGTGCGATGTGTAATGTTTTACATGGATGGTCAACTGAGGGTTTTTTTTAATTACTAAATATAGCTCATGAACTTAACAATAGCTTGACAATGATTATTTCGTGATTGCTTCTGAGCACTGAAGTACTTCTCTATGAATTTGACCTCCAGATGTGCCGTAAGCGGTTCTGGAAAAATTGCAATGCATGTTCTGGAGAAGCTTATTGCTTATGGTGCTCTTCCTATCACAGTGTCTGGTAAATTTTCGTAAGAACTTATTGAACTGGGTAAAAGTTGGTTTTTTTCAGAAGATTCATTCTTGATCTGTATGGTTCCGTCAGTTTTTTCTTTTTTGTTTTTTTGTTTTTTTTTGACTTCGTAGGTGTTTAATTAATTACATGTGAAATTCGTGTTGTATGTATAGCTCAAGTGATTTGATAAACACTTGTGGTGTTCAACAATGATCTCGGCATATTAAATTTAATCGCATCATGGACTGCTTGTATGATGCACAACTCTTCTATTCCAAGCATGATTAGTTTTATGTAATATTTATTATGGTAAATTTCTTTTGTAACAAGTTCAAAATGTGCACAATTTAGACTGTTTTCAATCTCTTAACATATGTTAAGCATTTGCCGTTTTATTTCAGGAACTTAGAATTTCCATAATCTTGTTAAGCTTTTATTTTTCTTTCTTAGTTATAAAAGTAGATATCTTTTGTCAACAAAAACGATTGCACAGATTCAAAAGGGTATCTGGTAGATGAGGACGGATTCGATTATATGAAAATATCTTTTCTGAGAGATATTAAAGCTCAACAGAGAAGTTTAAGGTGTGTATCTATGACTCTCATCTTAGCAACAATTAAATACCAAATTGCTTTATTACTTTTTGGGGTCCACTATTTTAACACGTGGCATGTGCAGAGACTATTCAAAGACTTATGCTCGGTCCAAGTATTATGATGAAGCAAAGCCTTGGAATGAGAGGTGTGATGTTGCATTTCCTTGTGCTTCACAGAATGAAATCGATCAATCTGATGCCATTAATTTGGTTAATTCAGGTTGTCGTATAGTAGTAGAAGGTAGGAATTTTCAATAAATGTGCATTGGCCGTGCGTGTCTGTATTTTTTTCCTTATTTTATACTTTTATTTTTGTTGATATTTATTTCCTGATTTACTGAAGATAAATATGAATATGAACTTATGATTTGTTGGGAATGTTTTAGGTTCAAACATGCCCTGCACTCCTGAAGCAGTTGATGTTCTGCGAAAAGCAAATGTCCTTATTGCTCCTTCCATGGCTGCCGGTGCTGGAGGGGTGCGATTTTCATTATGTATATATGCCTATATAATTTATTTTTTTAATCAGAAATGTGCTTTTTTTTCTTTTTTTTTTCTTTTTGTGTTGGTTAAATTTGACGTTAAATTTGTTAAATACAAGGCAAGCCGATTAATTGTAAAATGTTGCGAAATTCAACGACAACTAAGAAAGTTTCTTTGTTGAGAGCCAAATAAAAAAGAAAACAAGGAAGTTTCTATATGGAACTACGAGATGCACAAAATAATGGGTAGAACATGTGATAAACTTTGTTACTCTTCGAGTAATTTGGCAGTTGGATCAGCAAAGATAGTTTAATTGTATTGATATGCATCCTCATATGTACGGCTCTCGTTTATACCTGTTGTCTTTGAGTTAGTATAATATTATATCCTTGGCTTCAGGTCGTTGCTGGAGAACTTGAGTTAAACCACGAGTGTAACTCGATGAACTGGTCACCCGAGGACTTTGAATCTAAGTTGCAGGTGAGTAATATCCTTTATCACTAGTCATGGGGAGTTTCAACTAAACGTGATCATAGAAAATTAAAATTCTTGGTTGGTTATTTTTGATAAATCGGAACTTGAGCTTGTATATGTATTTTATGATTCCACTCTCAATTCACGTCCCAACTTCCAGGAAGCAATGAAGCAGACTTACCAGAGAGCTCTCAAAGCTGCGACTGATTTTGGTTATCAGAAAGAGAGCCCTGAGTAAGTACTTTATTCACTTCGATCAATTTATGTTGCCCTTTCTCCTTTTTGGAGCAAAATACAGACAAGGAATCCCTTCCAAAGTGAAGGCCCTTTTCTTTTCCCACTTTTGTTGCGCCATTATTAGAAGCTGGTAGGGGTACTCTTTTCTTTTTCTGTTTTGTTTTTACCCCCCTTTAGAACAAATATCTTTGCTCCTCACTCCAACTTTGCTATGCATTAGAGGAGTTATGCTGTTAAGGTGAAATTCCATACAGTGGTTAAGCAATTTTAGAACTAATGAGTTACAGAAACATGGGAAGATTTGCACGCATAGTTTTTCTTCTGCTCCCAAAAGGACCAATTTTCCTTATTCCCCCCTGTTTTGCTTACTTCTTGTTAGGGCTTTGGAACACGGAGCTGTCATCTCTGCTTTCCTAACTGTTGCACAAGCCATGACTGATCAAGGATGTGTGTAGAAGATGTTGTAAAACTACTTAAATGGTATTCAAAAGATGGTTCCTCCTTCCCGAGAGACAAATGTATGGTGGTTGCAAGGTGCAGATCATTACCGGAATTGTTCTGTATGGATTGGAGATCCGTGCTACTATGCTCATCCGAGTTGAAGTCATAGGAGCTTCCATTGTAACATATGTGCATCTTAATGGCTTATGCATGGAAAAAGAGGATAGCTCGCGGAGGAGAAATTGAAATAAACACATTATGCAGGAAAATTTGTGTAGCGATTATACTCTTGTAGTCTTTGTAATGGTTGCAGAAGTGCCTCCAAAAAAATTAATGGTCGGAATTGTCTGTATCTGTCCCAATTGAGATGCAAAATGTGTTAATCGTACTCTTGTCGACTATTCAAAAGATTGGAAATAAAATTTTAACCATTTATTGGATGAATGTGTAGCAACACTCCTGCAGCTGAAGTTTGAAGCATTTGCGTAAGTGTGAGGTAAACACATAATGAACCATATTTTGGATGTTTCAGGATATGATCATTGTGATTATAAACCTGGACTAAACTTGTCTTAAAAGCGTAAAAAGACTAAAGGAGGCAATTCAAAAGTTCATATCCAGTAACAAAACTTTTTTTATAGTATTTCTCATGGAAAATAAATACTTAAATTGATGAACGAAGTTTCCAAATTACAACACTTTATCTCTCTCAATCCATCTCACCCCTATCTAATTACATCTTTCACCTAAAAGATATGTTTATCGCACTAAGTGCAAGCAAGGACTTGATGCCAAAAAGGGACGAGTGCAAGTTTTTAAGGCCAACAAATGCTCCACAAACGTTCATTTAGTTGGCTCTCCTCAAAGAATGTGAGGATGAGTCTGATTTCTCAGCCAAATAGTGCTCAAGCATATCTTCTTCGTCATCTGCAATCACACAAAAGAACGAGATTGTTACATCATCGAATATTTTCAAACAAAGATGCTCATCAACCACATTCATATTTTAAAAGCTAACTGATATGCTTATTTAAGTTTTCATATCATCAAAAATGAACTTGTAGGTAAGGTGTGAGAGAATCACCTTCAAAATCATCATCATCGAAGTCGATATCTTCCTCGTCCTCTTCATCAGATCCTTCATTGACTGTGGCTGCACCTTTCTGCAAAAGAAAGAGACAGGCTGTTTATTATTGCTCATTCCTCACAAGTTATAAGAAGTTGTTCTCATTTTTACATTTCAAAAGAGAGCATTTCAGACTCAATTACGGTTCAAATAGATTAAAAATGATTATCTTTGTACCACCAAAACAACTTAAAGATTCCAGATTAACTACCAAGTTGATGTCATTATTAGTATTTTCTGCACTATTTGACTACGTTGAAGGGAGGTACAAAGTCTAAAGGAAAAGTTAAGTACCGCAGCAGCTTTTCCACTTTCAAACCACTGTCTGCCTGTTAGCTTCTTATCCTTAGGTGCTGTGAGAGCAGACTCGGGCATTAACCTAAAAATCGGAGCATATCTTATGTTAACAGACGTAAAGGTGAAAAGCAAAAGTATATTAGCTATCTAGTTCTCCCACGTTTCCAGGCAGCCAAAGACATCGTAAAATAAATTTATAATGCCATATAACCCTTACTGTTGAATGCATAGATGCATATATTTAATTTTTTAGAATGTTAGATGAGATTCAACTTCTTTTGCCATGCTAGTATACGCGCGCGCGCGCACACACACACTTAACAATGGATTTCCAAGCTTTTATAAGGAAAAAAAGTTATCATGCCATGAAAAAGTCATTATTGAACTCGTAAAATGATAAATAATATTGTTTGAATGTGGATGTGCTTTGAGATGATCTCAAGTGTTGTACGGTTGGGAAACATCAGTAATCTAAATCAGAGAAGAGCATAATATCTTGGAAAGCAAGACATAGAAAGAAAATGTATGATAATATGACTTACTTGGCACGTTCGAGCGCCAACTCCGCTTCAAATTTCTCTCTCCATGCCAGGAATGTTTCAACAGTCACTGGTTCTCCATGCGGTACAACTATCTGAAAGATAACAGGAAGGACACATAATCTGTTAGTAAGAATTATAGGAATACTTACAACCATGTTCAGTTCTATTTCCATGGAAAACATGCAGACTACAAATAACCGAGCATAAGCAAGTAACTCCACGTCAACTTCACATGGATTTTACACAGCAGCTTTTGGTTCTTAAAGCCTGAAATTCTGGGAGGGGATTATTTTCTAAGAAAGCTTTGAACTTTTATGGACAGGTAGAAAGAGCCACGCTGAACTAGAAACCATTGCATTAAAGCCTGGGCAGCATAGTCTGTCACTTCAAGGAAAGCTCAGGAACAAAATTCTCTCTTTACTCGAAATTCATAAAATACACAGCCACTACAATAAGAGATATCAAGATGGTGGAGAAAGAACCATACATCTTCCTTTTCTGCTTCTTCTGCTTCAACATTTTCAGTGTTACTGTCCTGACCAAATTGTTCAGAAAGCAATTCCTTAGCTGATGTAACTAAAGTGTAGATCATAGCCATACCAAGATTTTCAGATGCCTGTAAAAGTTACAATGGAATAAGAATCAGCATTATTTGGACAGCATCACATCTTTTCTTTCTTTCTTTTTTTTTTTTTTTGCAATCAAAGTTGTGCTAACATTACTCTTTATCTAATACCAATCACGTTCAACTTAAATGAAAATCTTCAAGTAAATTAACAAAAGGTCACAAGAGTCTACACTTACGCTACTGAGGACTATAAGTCTCAACCTTGAAAGCATGTTCTGAATAAGTGAGATGAACTGTATAATTTTAAACGCAAGCAGAGCTAAAGTGTGCAAAAGATACCTCTTGTTGAAGCTTCTCTTTTAATATTCTAAGATCTTCCGTGTGTATTCCTCGTAAACTGAAGATAGCAAGGAAAAAAAAATCATCATTGGGTGAACCAAAATAAGATCTCATCAGCAAATATTCAACATGACACAAAGCTGCGAGCAAGGTATTGTTATCATCAACATGACACTGTAATTTGGAGTTGTGAGGAACAGTGGATTGTTGTTCCCCCACATCTTTAATTCACTTCAAAAAGCAGTCAAAACTTTTCCCTATTGTATCGATACTCCAATTACACAACTTTGAATTGAAAATTATCACCTATCAAACGAGCAGGGAAAGCCAAAGTCTTTCCATTCAAAACTGGGTATTTAGAGCTAATAACAACAGAGTAACTTGACGTGAACAGTTGGGCTTACCTTCTAACATTTAAAAGCGGAGGTTCATCAGGATATTTTTCAGTGTGCGAGAAAATCAAACCCAACTGAACTGCAACAGACGTTTTCAAAATTGTAAAGGTTAAAGTAAGTCTAAAGATCCAAAACTAAAACAAACAAGACAATCCTTAAAAATTCAGAAGTCCGTAACGTAACTGACCTAGTGTTGATTCAAACTCTGCATCATCATCCTATTGAGCGTAAAGCAGAAAGATACATCAAGGACAGTTTCAGTCATTTTAAGCCATGTGGCAGAAGGGAAATAACTGATTGGCAGTCTTTAAATGATGTAGAAAAGTTAAAACCTTAAACAAATTTCTAACTTATACCCAACTGTACACTTTTAATTCAACCCTTCAAGCTCCGCATGGACATTCTTTATCTCGTCCTAGGGTTCACATAATTAGCTAGGACAAAGTTTAATTCTAGTCAGCTAAGCTTTTACCTAACCGTTGTAAGCAAAGTGGAATGCTAAAACAACCCAATGATTACTTTTCGCAACCATTATAAGCTTATCACACTATGTACCAGTTAGTTTAAGGAAAAAAAAAATGTATTCCATACCTGTGGAGTCACTATGATCTGAAAGCACCTGTTGGAAGTATTCAACCCACTCTCTCCTGAGTGAATTTCTGGGATGAAAGACCAAACAAAAATAGTACTTCATTACATATAGTTATTGAAGAGAAGGACAATAACAACAACTTGAATTCTACCGATCTATGCTAATATGTGCAAATAATATACCTTTGAAATCATCCATAAGTATGGCTTCCAATGCTTCAAGTTCCATCTCCTGCTCTTGTGCATAGTCTGCAAAAAAAAAAAAAAAAAAAAAAAAATACAAGACCCATTTAGTTCAAAATTAATATTATCACCATTCCCATGATAAAGTTGTGATCTTGAACTGCGAATAATTTCAATTGTATGGTTTTTACTTTAAGCTTAACGTCCATAAGTGTTACTTGCAATCAATCAGAATTCTGCATCATTATCATTAACATAACAAAAATCAGCACTAAACCATCTGATCCCACTTTCACAAACTTTTTTTTTTCTACGGAAAACATCCATTACTGAGAGAGCAAACATAGCAGAGAAAGCGATATGCCATGGAATTACGGTTGAATCAAGATCAAAATAAAATCGTAATCAAATTTACCCGTCATGTTTGCGATTCGCTGCTCTTCTCACTCACTCTCCTCGTTTCCGGACCAAAAGTACAGGCAAATCAGTCAGCAAAAACACCACCCCCTAGGGCAGTTTAAAAGAATACCCGACTTCTTGACCCGAGCCGATATCCGCAGAGCGCGTGCTTGGCGACACGACACGTCATGTGTTACTTGCGACCCGACCCGAGCACTGGTTGCTTAAAAAAATTAAAACGACACCGTATCATAGGCCTGACATGGCCTTGGCAGTTCTCCTCATTTCGCACTCCCAGTTCCGGAGATAGTTGACTACTTCCGTTTTCTTTCTTCTCGGTGAAAATTTCCAGGTATTTTCTCCATCTCATTCGTAAAAACTATTTTTTGGTTAAACACATCAACGTATGACTACAACTTTATGGCGATCAAACATAAACAGTTAATCGAAATGTTAATGGTGCATTTAAAATTCGTTTTAAAATATTTTTATTTTTTATATAAAAATAAAAATAAAAACATTTTTAAAATTATTTTTAAAAATACGTTTTATAATTTTATCAGAAATTTTTTTTCAATATAAAAAAATTCATTAATATTTTTATTTCAAGTAAAAAAAATAAAAATAAAAAAATAAAAAATAATTAATCTCATTCCCCACTAAATTAAAAAAATTATTTTTATTTTTATTTTTTATCTAATTATGTGAAACTATCATTTCTCTTCTGTTTTTATTTTTTTTCCCTTAAAAAATATAAAAAATAAAAACAAAAATAACTTCAAAATCGATGTTGGTACAAATGCAAAATTTGATGGAGTTGGATTCCCAACCCCAAGTTGATGACCAGGAAAGGACGGAAAATGTGGA
This sequence comes from Morus notabilis, assembly GCF_000414095.1. NCBI lineage: Eukaryota > Viridiplantae > Streptophyta > Magnoliopsida > Rosales > Moraceae > Morus > Morus notabilis. The sequence continues at coordinate 160,957 of NW_010357470.1, forward strand.
ATTGGATTGATCGCGGCTTACGGAGCTTCTTGAGATAGATTAGCCACCGCATAAAATTGGTGTAGAAGACGTGGTTGGCAAGAAACTGGATTTCTGTAAAGCACTGGCAAATCTTCTACTACTCCTACGCCAAGTGGAAAGGTTTCACCGTTAGGAAAGAAAATGTTCGGCGTGATAAGGACAAAGTCGAGTGGCAGCGCCACTGGGTGTGCTCAAGAGAAGGATTCAGAAGTGAAAAGTGGCTGAATTTGCAGAACCGAAAGAAAGAAGCTAAGCTTGTCCCGAATTAAAGGTTAAAGTAGATAGACATACAAACATGTGGATAGTAAATTCCTTCAATCCTGATCACAACCATGAGTTAGCTTCCCTTTCCGAGATTCAGTTCTTGCGGTAGAAGCAGCAAGTTCCAGTTACAGGCAAAAGCCAGCGAGTCCCTGCAATGGAGAGGGTCGGGATAAGAACGTTTAGTATCCTGGAAAACGTTGTGCAACGGAGCGGCGGGCGGGAAAGGTCGCGGTTTCAGAAGAAAAATCTGCACAGCAAGTCGGGAGTCGGTGGTAGAGCGGCGGGAATAGAAACAGATTGTGAGGGTGCGCTGGGATATCTAACTTGTCTTCCCATTAGGGATGACGATTTCTTTTGTCGATTTAATGTTGGGGATGAGAACAGGTTAGACACAGTTTTCTGGTCAGATGGGGTATCACGCCGTGACTATGCAATATTTGGAGATGTTTTTGCATTCGACATGGCATACAGATCAAATGCTTACAACAAGCCACTTGTGATAATGGTCGGGGGTGAATCATCATTTCAAAACTACTGTGTTTGGAGTCGCCCTTCTATCGGATGAAACAACATCGACTTTGACATGGGTTTTGGAACAGTTCTTGGTGTGCATGAACAATAAGCATCCACAAGTCATCCTCAGTGACAGAGACGATGCCATGAGAAGTGCTATATCACAGGTTTTTCCGAACTCAATCCATCGTCTTTGTGCACGGCATCTGGAGACTGATGCAGAAAACAATGTCTCCAATGGAGAGTTCAAAATTCAGTTCAGCAAATTGGTGTACAACTACTACAACGAGCCTGAGTTTGAAGATATATGGAGAAAACCAATACAAGATTTCAACCTACAAGACAATGACTGGGCAGGGACATTGTATGCAAATAGGGGGAGTTGGGCCGAAACCTTCTTGCGAGGTCATTTCTTTGGAGGCATGCGTAGCACTCAATGGTGTGAGTCCATGAACTCATATATGAGGCCCTTTCTTGATAGTAAGCACCTGATGCGGGACTTTATCTGCCAAATAGATGCGGCAATACAAAATGTATATTGAAATGCATGATGATTTCACCAGTAGACACACCTCACCACAAATTCTAGAATCTGACCCTCTCAACTCCTACTACCGCCAGGTCGCTTCCACGTTAACAAGGACAATCTACAACCTCATCGCAAAAGAAATATGTAACCAAAATGCCCACTCCGTTACCTCTTGCGATAACACTAACGATTACAAGATTTTTAAATTGTCAAAGTTTGGGTTTGGAGAGGTACCCCATCAAGTTAGATACTCGCCCGTTCAAAATCACCTTTGGTGTGGCTGCTTTCTTTTCGAAACTGATGGTATCCCCTGTTGTCATATCTTTGCGGTTATGAAACACTTGAGCATTCTACGTATTCTTGACTCTCTAATGAAACCAAGGTGGCGACAAGATGCAAAGATGGTCGTCGATCTAAGCGTTCCTTTGTCAACACTACTTCCGCCTGATGTTATTGAAGTTACAACAAGATTAGAGGCTATGGCATCAGATTACAATTCCCTCTCCTACTATGCTTGCAAATTTGCAGACACCTTCGCAGAAGCAGAACATGAAATTGGAAGATTAACAGAGAAGTTTAAGGCTCTTTTCAATCAGAGACAGGGATCAAATAGTACGGCGGTGCCATGTTTTGATGAGGAAGTTATTGCAAGACGTAACGTTATTAGAGACCCCATCTCCGACAAAAACGAAAGGAAGTGAGAAAAAGAAGAACAGGTTGAAGAATACGAAGGATGTAAGACAAGCAACTGGTAATCGAAAAAGATGCTGCATTTGTAATGAGCTTGGACATAACAGGGAAACATGCAAGAAAAATTCTTATAAACCAGAAAGAGGAGCAGAGAACACTCAACCAAGTCAATTTGCTGCCCGTGTGACAGGTTTGCATTCGCAACAATCTGGTTCAACCATTAGGTTTGCTGACACATGCACTCAGTTTGCAACTAACCACTTCAATGTTACCTTTGATCCACACAATTTCCATCTTCAGTTGCCTAAGACAACTTGGTCTCGTGAAGTTGGGAATGTATGATATATATGACTAGTTTTTGGTTTTTTGCTGATGAATTCTAATGACAACTTTCTGTGGCTTAATTATCAACAAGCTATTGATATGATTGAAACCTTTTGCATTTTGAAGTCGAGGAACAAAGTTTCTGTCGGGTATATAGTTCCCTTAGCCATTTTCAGAATAAGTGTTGAGATGGAAGAGTTTTTTGCGCTTCAAATTATTATTTTTTAGATCTGTGACATGGTTTGGATCACGATTCGTAACTCGCTACAATGTTTTCTCTCACAAAAAACACACGTAAACTGAGTTCTAAATCATGATTCTGAATTATGATTCTGAATTATGATTCTGAATCCATGAACTAAACGTCTCCTTAATTTCTTAATTTGAGTATTATTAGTTAAATTAAAAAAGACAGATCACATATGTGGTGCCGGCGACAAAACAATAGAAGTAAAAGCATTTACTTATATTCTATTTATTTATTTTTTGTATCAATCATAAATGAAACGTACCAAAAATTAATAAAATATTCCCTTAAAAAAACAATAAAAGTATAATGAAAAATGCATATTTAATTTCAAACTGTTAAGTTTCTCATTCCAAATCAAAAAGCATATTTAAATCAAATAAATAAACTAACTACTATAATTACTCCAAATAGTTTAAGCATCAAGTTTTAAAATTCCCACTCCAACTTGAAGCGTACTACTCGATTTTTTTTAAGTGACAAAAATGAATATAAGAAACGATATGAGCGAAGAAGCCGATCATCCTCTATAATTCTCTCCATCTTCACATTTTTTAAATGGTGACGCCAACATTTTATATGGGAAGAACCACAACAACTCGAGTGTTTTCTATCCAATAACTTCTCACGAAGAACCTACAAGGCAAAACAAAAAATTTTATTTAAAAAACAAAAAGAAACATTAACAATAATAATTTTCACTAACTAACCGACCCAAAAGAATTGTTATTTACTTAAAAAAAGAAAGAAAGAAAACAAACAAACAAACTAAAGCGGAGCCCGACCCCACTCTTTAATCTCCGTTAAACTGTTATTTTTCCCTAATGATGAGCTTTGTTAAAGTACATCATATAGTATCTATTGACATATGTCCAATCGATAGACTTGTCCATAAAACTTAGATAGATCACATATTTTGGAAGGGATATATTGTCAAGGAAAATATCCGAAGGACCAGACAACTTCTTATCAAATGTGGGACTTTACTAATAACATATCCCTTCAAATCAAGAAAGCAAGAAACTTTCGTGTAAAAATCACATAAAAAAGCATGTTAAATATATATATATATATACATATTATAAAATCACACAGAAAAGTATACTAAATATATAAATATATACATATTATATAAACTCACATTGTGAACCCGAGTTTGAAACTGAAAAACCCTAGAAAAATGAATAAAAATAAATAAATTATCCCAATTTTATGGTTTCCTTAAACCATTCATTAAACACAATGCTCAGGGATATTGTCCAAATTCCAAGGTAAACACCAACTATATGCATCAAAATATGAATAATAATTAAGTAAAAATATTTGTTTCTTCCACCTACCAAGCACGAGACAAATGTAATGCTTAGGTATAAATTATAATGCATCAAAGATAATCATGTTTGACATTACGTTCTAAAAAATATGTATTTTGCCATTTACTAGCAAAATAAGTTTAAAAAAAAAAAGTAAAAACCATACCTGTATGCTGATACGACCCAGCCCATTGATTCGGAATTACCAGAGGAAGGCCTAGAAACGGGCGAGACAGAAAAGGAGGGCCAACCTAAGTTGAGGAACAACGAAACACCAAAAGGCCCAACCCGGGTTAGAAGGCCTCCTACGTGGTTAGGAGATTATGTCGTTTGAGTGGGAAGAGTGTCGTATGCATGGTTAAGGGCGTTAGTCCTCGGGAGTGATGGAAGCTCCTGGATTCATTTTTCTGTTTTTCTTTCAATTGCTGTAATTGATTTCTGTTTTATGGGGAGATCCGCCTCTGGCTCGGGGTTTACCGAGGAGGGGTATATGTTGTGTTGAGAGGAACATTATTGGGTATCAATGAACTAGAGATCCTTTCATTCTGTTCCTTTCCCTTCTATTTTCTATCTAATTCCTTCTTCTTCTTCTTCTTCCCCTTGCTGATATTCTGTTCTTGGGAGCTGACACTCGCTCGGAGAGTGGAGATTCGCTCATTTGTCCTTATAATTTGCAGGTTGGGCGTATCATATGCAGTCTTTTTGGTGCATTTAATGTGTGGGAACTGATAATATCTTTGGATGACAACTCCCCATCGATAAGAGCTGTACAATTCATTGGAGCACTGATATAGCAAATCAACACTAGATGATCGATTTCAATCAGCGGAGGGATTTCTCCTTTTCTTAACTCTTCAAGATTAAAATTAATCTTCAACCAACAAACCAGTAACATGTCAATAAAAAAAATGCAAGAAACTACACAAGAACAACAAGACATTCGTTTTTTTTTTTCATAAGCATGCGTATATATTTGAGAAAAGGGACAAACTGGCATAAGTACTTGCCTTGCAGGGATGAATTTCCACAGTGAAGAGTTTCCTCTGGGGCAGATGTCCGAGAGATTTCCTTAACTCAGAGAACCAAGAACTATCTGCAACTCTATGCATTGCATAAACAATTTTCATGAGACATGGGACATTCTCTGGAATTAAGACAGGCTTATTAAAAGTCATGCATTCAAATATTGACAAGGTTGGAGCATTGACTTGAATCCTCTCAACACCAAGACATCCAAAAAAGAGTCGAAGTCTCTTAAGGCGCTGAGCAGAAATCTCAAACTTTCGCAACAAGCTGCAATTGGAAATTTCAAGAACTTCAATGAAGGGAAATCTAGAAGGATACCAATGCAATAAGTCATCGGTGATCCCACAACCACTTAAACGTAGTTCTTTCAAATTATAGCATGAATTCAAACTGATGCAACACTTAGGACCATTTGCATCTATACGGAAGTATTTAAGATTTGGTGCATCAATATTGACGCTCTCAAGGTCACGCAAGTATCCGGTACTAACAATGGTAACCGTCTCAAGTTTGTTAAGTTTGGAAATCTGGAGAGTTTTGAGTCCACAAATATTTTGAAGATAAAGATAGTTGAGATTATGACAGTTACGGTCAATATTCTGGATAACTGATTCACTTATATTAACGAACTCCAGTGATAGTTTTTGAAGACGATCCAACTTGGAAGGACCACTTATTGATTTGGCCACAAATGTCGTCTTAGGAAGAGTGTAGATACCATCATCATCATCATAATCTGAGTAACCTGTTTTGACCATCAGGCGCATCTCTTGAACTCCACTATCTAGATTAAGAAATAATGCTAGCCATTGATCAATCATTGGAAAATGGTTACGCTCGATAAGACGCATGCGTAGCTCCAATTTCTCCATTAACAAATTGCAGCAACTGAATCTCTGCAAAGACTTGTCGACAAAGTTTATGAATTCCCGAGCTTGCTTCCTATACTTTGGCGTAAACGCGATAGGGTCGGGTATATAAATATCTTGATCGAAGTCAAATACAGGGGAGGTATCCCAAATATAATTCCATCGTTTAGACAAGACACAGGTTTGGTTCGCATCTTTTCGGGGGAGAAAAGACAATATCCGATGCAGGAGAAAATCAGGTAAGCCAGAGACTCTATCTATATCATCGATTTCATCGTCCATCCAAGCTAAACAGAAGGACAAGCATTCACACACACAAACACAAACAGACATATGTGTGTGTGTGTGTGTGTGTGTATATATATATATATACATCTTGAGGAATCAGAAACTCAATCAGAGAAAAGATTAAATCCTTTTAAAAAAAAGTAAATTCAAAATATGCATCTTTAGTCCAAGGATAGCAAAAGGTTTACCTCAGTTATCGAGATCTATAAACGCTCTAAACAGTAAATAGATTTATTAAAATTCTGCAGACTTCTTCCCTGTTTTTAATCAACAGAACTCTGATCGCGGTCTTCTTGATTTTGGAGGAAAAAAAAATCTATAAACACTCTGAATAATACCTTGATGGATTTTCAGCACTTCGCTTCACACTTCCTCTCGAATTTATAGTCTTTGTTCCGCGTACGAGGCTTATTATCTACAAGACTTTTGTTACTCAAGTAGACAAGGATTCGTATTTCTCTAGAGTTTCAAGACTTTCGTTCTGTGTGACGCACGTTCGCAACTGCTTTTTCAATCCTACAAGACTTTGGTTTGTGTGATGTCCCAAAAGAATAACGTCTACCAAGGAAGATATCCCAGAAAATTAAGGACATGTTCTTTTGTAGTGTGATTTGTGTATAATTTTTGAGTTGAATTTGAATTATAATTTGAGTTAAAGTTATAACTTGAATAAAGTTGAATAAAATTAGAACTTAAAATAACGTGAACTTAAATAAAATTGTTACTTGAATTTAAATTTTTTGTTAGTTTTGTTATAAAAGAACAACCCCTAAAATACGTGAAGAAAAAGAGACACTACCGAATTCAAAAATTGAAAAAAAGTTCAAAAATTGAAAAAAAGGGGATAACCATATGACGTGGAAAAAAAATTCATTGAGTACAAAGAAAAATCCGCTAAAAGATAATAATAAAAATCAGACTATAAAAGATAATAATAAAAATCTGACTATAAAAGAAAAAAAAAACATGGCAACCAAGTTTTCCTAGTTTAAAATGGGAAATTTTGCGCGGAACGTCCACAATTTTTTAACTCTTGGTATTTGGGGTTCTCAATATTTGAAATCATAAAGTTTAGATCCCAAGTTTATAAAAAGATTGCTTAATCCTTACGTTAACTTTTTTTTTTTTTGTTAAAGAGCTCACCGAAAAAAAAAAATCGTCAATAAATAATAAAGTTGAACTATGTACCTAAGGTTTTTTTTTTTTTTTTTTTTTTGTACACTCAGGACCCCCACCATTTAATTTTGACATTTTTTTTAACTTTTAATGGAAGGAAGATTAATGTACTTTTCTTTTATCGCAAAGAGTTTATTTATTTTTATTCGCGAAAAAAGAAGGACAATCATTCACACACAAACACAAACCGACATATGTGTGTGTATATACACATCTTGAAGAATCAGAAACTCAATCAGAGAAAACATTAAGGAGACGTTTAGTTCATCGATTAAAATCATGTTATTAGAATTATTTTCAATTTATATGTATTTTTTGTGAGAAAAAACACTGTAGCGAACCCTGAACTATGATTCAAATCATAGTTTGAATCCTCTAACCAAACATCTCCTAAACCTTTTTTTTTTTTTTTTAAAGAGTAAATTCAAAATATGCCTTTTAGTCCGAGGAAAACAAAAGGTTTACCTCGGTTATCGAAATCTATAGACACTCTGAACAGCAACTTAATAGATTTATCGAAATCCTGAAGACTTCTTCCCTGTTCTTAATCAATATAACTAAAAAGAAGAAAAAAAAAAGGGCATTAAATATACACATTTTAGAACTGGAGTGATGGCAAAAGGGTGCATCAAATACGCACGTTTCAGAACGTAGAGTAATGGCCAAAAAAGAGGAAAGTAACTGTTACGGAATTCTCTTATATAAAGAAAGAAGCAAGCGAAAAAAGAAGAAGAAAACCTTTTCTGGAGACATAGGCGTTGGCGTTGGTGTGTGCAGCAAGGTAAAAGAGTGTGCAGTAAAAAAAATTGTGTGTGCAGGTGTGTGGAAGAAAAGTGAGAGAAAAATAAAAAGTATGTGTGCAGGTGATAGTGACGTGAGAAAAAAAAAAGAAAATACATCCTTAGAAGTGCAGTACGGTATTTCAAAATAATAAGATAAATATATATTTTGATATTTTTGTCATTCTTCCGCACCAACAGTTAGTTATATATATATATATATATATATATATATAACCAGAATGAAAAAGAAAAAGGACGGCTGCACATGTACAAATGAGGATAAAAAAAGAGAGAGGAATGCACCTAATTATTTGTAAACAAAGAAAAATTAATTGTTGCTGAGGGAAAAAAAGGAGCAATATGCAAAAAAAAAAAGGTCAGAAATTGTTAAGATACACCTTTTGAGTGCAATTCGAACGAAAAATTCGTACGAATTACACCTTCAAAATCGGTATATAAAAAATTATGTGCATATAATCTATATGAAAATATTCATATAAATAGTATGATACCCACCGAAAAGCAACAAACAATGAAGATATTAAAAAAAAGAACAAACAAGCCGTCACCTTCAGTTTTTTCTCAATATCTTCACAAAACACCAATATATATATATATATATATACACACACACACACACATATACACACCAAAAGCTCACACTAAATTTGCTGTGATGATTGTAAGCTGTACTTGCTGTACTTGCTATGACGACTGCAAGCTATACTTGCTGTGATGTTTGCAATAGGAGTTATGAATAATGGCTCACATGTATATATATACATCCAAATATATTCCAACTAAAAAAAAAAACCGTGTAGAAGGGATGAGCGAAATCCAAATCTCTTTTGAAATTAAATTGTCAGTAAAAAAAAAAAAAAAAAAGATATATATTATACAATTGAATTAATCGGTTTGGTTTGAAGATGATAAAATTTAAAAAAAGATAAGGGATAAAAGATAAATTTTAAAGAAATTCAGAATATTAAATACCCAAATATTTAAAATGCACAAAGTAGGCTCCTTTATGGTCTCTTAGCTAAAAAAGATGAGCTTATTGTCTCATAAAATCATATGGTGATTGAATACAATTTGCAAATTCTAAATTCAAATAAAAAAAAATCTCAACACTAAATTCAAAAATGATCATTTTAATTCCCTATAAGGTCATATACCAGGGAATTATCCAAATATAACTTTCAAATCTAAATTCTAAAGTAAAATTCCAAATCAAACTTTTAAATGTCCTTGAATTTCTCATATGGTCATATACAAGGAAATTCTCCAAAATCAAAAATTCAAATTCAAGAACTACGATTGACTTGATTCCCTATGGGATATGTAGGCAATCTAAAATTTAGGTGCAGTTCAAAAAATCCTCATAAAAGACAAAATTAAAACTAAACTAAATCAAATTTCAAAGTGCGTCAATTCCTCATAATTAGGTCATACACCGGGGAATTATCTAATTTTTTAAAACCTAAAATTCGAACTACAAGTGACTTATTTCTTAACGGGGTATGTAGGCAACTCGACAAAATTCACTGAGTTTAGCCGCAATTTTAAATCAACCAAATTTTCTCAAATTCACAAAAAAAAAAAATAGTATTTATTATTTTAATTAGAATCAAAAGGTTTTCCCTTGTACTAAGGGATTGTAATTAAGAGGTTCTTCTTATAATATTGAATGAGTCGAACTAAAAATAATAAACTCTTATACTAATTAAATCTTAATATAAGTAAAATTATGTTATGTGTAAGATATTATTTCAATATTAATAAATATTTTTACCCAATAGAAACCTTTCGCATTTTGAAGTAGAAGAACAAAGTTTCTGTCGGGTAAATAGGATAGATTTATGAGAAAATCTTGGTCTGCTATGTACATTCATGAAAATGATAACGTCATTACAGACTTGCTGGCATGTGTTTACCAAGCATTTTTTGTAAGTAGATTTTTTGGGGTCTAGTGGGAACATTGAACTAGAAATCATTGCATTAGAGCTTTAGAACAAACAGAAAAGAAGAAGAATTTCTGTTGGGTAAATAGGATAGATTGCTGAGAAAATCTTAGTCTGCATGCTATGTACATTCATGAAAATGATAACGCCATTCTGTATACAGACTTGCTGGCATGTGTTTACCAAGCATTTTTTGTAAGTAAATTTTATGGGGTCTAGTTGGAACGTTGAACTAGAAACCATTGCATTAGAGCTTTAGTACAAAGAGATAAGAAGAACCAATTAGAATCAGCATTATTTGGACAGCGTTACATCATATTTTTTAGGGCTCTACTTGTACACTCCTTTGTAGTACATACATAAACATTTACCAATCACCTAATAGTAATTACAAGCTGTTTAATTTCTAAGAGATTAAACTTCAGTTAAATGAAAAACCTTCAAGTACATTAATAACAAAAGTTCACGAGAGTACTTCTACTGTATAATTAAAATGCAAGTAGATATATGAAGCGAGCAAAAGATTGTAAAATACCTCTTCTTGAAGCTTCTCTTTTAATATTCTTATTCTGTGTGTATTCCTTGTAAACTGAAGACAGCAAATGGGAGGAAAAAGAAGAGAAAAGAAAAGGAAAAAAAAAAAAAAAAAACAACCCATCATTGGGAGAACCATAATGAGATCTCATCAGCAATTATTCAAAACAACACGAGAGCAAGGTATTGTTAGAAGAGAGTTATCATCAGCATGACGTTGGAAATTGTAATGGAATTGTGAGGACCAGTGAATTGTTGATCTCTAAGGGCTCGTTTAGTTTACTGATTTAAGTTTTTAATGTGAGTTTTTTACTGTAATAAAAAATTAGATGTGACTGTCTCTGATAGTTTTTTACTGTAATAAAACTCAAATTCTAAACTCGAATTAGTGAAATAAACGAGCCTAATTCTCTTTGAAAATTAAATTAGAACTTTTCTTGTTTGTATATTTCTTTACATAGATTATTATTATAGTTAGCAACTTTGAAATGATATTTGTCAAACTAGTAAAAAAGCAGTGAAAGTTTTTCCCTCAATTTTCTCATGTTATTTAGAGCAAATAATAATAGTAACTTGATGTGAACAGTTGGTCTTGCCTTCTAACATTTCTAAGCGGAGGATCATCAGGATATTTTTCCCAACTGAACTGCAATAGACGTTTAGAAAGCAGAAAGATACATTTAAGGAGAATTTCAGTCATTTTAAGCCATATTGCAGAAGGGAAATGAGTGGCATCCTTAGTTGATGGATAAAATTTAAAACCTCTTTCTAACTCATGCCCAAATTTGAATTATGTGCACTAGTCAATTCAACACCTTTGTGTCCCTCACGCTCAGCATGGACATTAACATTATCTGCCCCTAGCTCTGCTCTTTACCTAACCATTATAAGCAAAATGGAATGTTTAAACAACCAGTGATTAATATCTGCAACTATTATAATCTTATCCTACAGTATACCAATACGTTAGTTAATATATATATATATACATATTTATTGCATATCTGTGGAGATACTATGTTCAGAAAGCACCTGTTGGCAGTTTTCAACCCACTTTCTCTTGAGTGGATTTCTGGGATGAAAAACCAAACAAAAAAAGTAGTTCATTACGTGTAGTTATGAAAATAAGGCCGATAATACAAACTTTTTTTTTTCTTATTGAAAAGGATTCAGACAATAATAACAACTTGAGCTCTACTAATACATAATAATGTGTAAATAGTACACCTCTGAAACATCCATAAGAATGGCTTCCAATGCTTCAATTTCCATCTCCGCTCTTGTGCATAGTTTGTGTATAGTTCCAAACAAATAAAGACAAGGCCCATTTATTAAAACATCCCCATCATAAAGTGGTGCTTGACTTGCAAATATTTCTAGTTTTATGGTTTTATTTTAAGCTTACTGTCCTAAAGTGTTACTAAATAGAGTTCCATTTCATAATTAATAAGCATCATGTATCGCTGTTTTGGTCTTAACAACAATTAGCACTCCTCAAACCATCTAAATTTAATTTCACCATTTTTACTTCAGAACACCCGAGCAACATATAATACCCAACATAAAATATTAAAAGAAAGGATCTTATAATCCTTTCTTTTAATATTTGTAGTGTTTTATTTTTCTATTATATATATATATATTTGGCCGCTCTCGAAGTTAATCGCGTTGGTGAGTCGATTTGAGTTGATATATCACTAGAACGAGAATGTAAAGTGTTGGAAAATAAATTTACACACGGATGTATAGTGATTCCCCTGATAATCTCAAGGTACGTCCACTGAGGGGTCTCGAGAGTTTCACTATGTAATGAAAATAGTACAATTACAATGCTTTGTGAGAATTGGAGAAGAAGGAGGAGAGAGAATTTAGAGAGAAGAGTCTGAGAGTAATATGAGGAGTTTGGAATATATTGGTCGTGATTCTCATCCCTTATTTATAGGAGATGACCTTCTAGTTTCTTTTTCTCTCAGATTTAATAGTTTTCCTTTTCCTTCAGTTGACTTTCCCTTTCCTTATTTCCATATTGGCTTCTTGGGATATTTCATGTTTATTATTGATCTGATTTGACCCTTTGATGTAGGATTTGGCCGAGATCATCCTTGTGGCCTCCAAAGAATCTCCTTCCTTAAATATCGTGGTGGTCCCTACACTCATCATGTTATCAGTCTTCTAATTATTGCAAGATCGGTCGGGCGTTTAGATCTAATAGACACAAAGACAATGCCACTTGGGTTATAGCCCTTTGCGCACAAGTGGCCCTTTAATATTATTTTTTTAAAAAAAAAAAATTAAGGCTCGGTTGGAAGGTATACTCAAACCATGATTTTTTATTCTAAAATTTGAAATTTAAATTTTTTTGTGAGAGGAAAATGCTATAGTAGAATTAATGATTTGTGTTTGAGTATATAAAATAAATGAGCCCCTATTGTTTACCGAGCACTTTATAGGAACACCACAAGTTTTAGGCTCAGATTGACATATGCCAACAAACATAAACTATTGCAGAGAATGTCACAGCTGAAGATACTTAAAAATCGTAAAATCTATAAAAGTCACAAATATATAAATAAAAACCACAAAAGTTTCACAAAATCCAAATATGCTAAATAAAATACATAAAAGTACGAGTATAATTTTGCTCTACACAAAACTAAAATAATATCACTGCAGTATATTTTATAATAGTTTTAGTACTCAGGTCAAAAATCAATCTAACTTTAAAAATTATGGCATATTACCTAAATATCTTCCATTTTTTCTAAGTTTCTAATTTCAGGTTTTAAAAATTGTAATTCTAAATTTATTTAGGATTTAGGATTTTTAAAAAGTTTCATTTACACCCTATTTTAAAAGTCTTAAAATCTATAGTGCTAAATTTATGTCGCATGTTTTTCCTTGTGACTTCTGGAAGGGTCCTATGTGCTTTGTGTAACAACCCAAATTACTGAGTTGTTACTTATGATGACTTAATCTTAAAAAAATTTTAAAATCATTTTAAGAGTAAATTTGGGTACCCAAATTTCGGGAAATGTTTTTTTAACTTCAGATTTTAAAACTAAATTCTTTTCAAAAATTGTTTTACTTACTTTAATGTTTCTCCCTTGAGAAAATTATAAATTCTATCTGTTTAAGTACTTGACTTATTAAAAATATCATTTTTAAAAAATTTTATCTATTGATTACTTTTAATCTAAAAGGTAGAGATATATTGAAGTGTCAACAATTATTATTTGAAGGTGAAGGTTCTTGTTTTCTCGAATGAACCTACTTCTCTAATTTCCTTAACAATTTTAATTCTTCTTCGTTATAGACAAGTAAGCTGTAATTTTAAACCAAGTTAATTATGTGAACAAAGAACATGATTGCACTTAGTAGAAGAAATGATGGTTCTTTATATATTTCAAGCATTTGAGAATTATCGTGTTTGGACTTTTTTTTTTTAACAAAGAAAAAAAACCGTTTATTTTTCGTTTTTTACGCAGTTCTTGTCTATAAAAAATTGAATAATGCTGTAGAGACTTTTTTTTTAAAATTTGTTTTTCTAATTACTATAGACTAATTTAGGAGGCTAACCTTGCGCGCAAGCAGGGGGAGTAACGACCGTGGCGGCATGGCACCATCAATATAGGGGAGAAGGGAGTGCTCAATTGTCTCTCAGTTGTAACTAAGTAAAACTTTTGCCTTTTTAAAAACCCGCATTCTAAAGTCATGGTTAATGATACCGTGCAAAAATCTAAACATCTATTTAGTTCACACATTCAAGTTAGTAATTTTGATTCATTAACGAAAATTTTATGAGAGAAAAAATTTTTAAACTCAAATTCTTTCAAATTCCAAGTGTCACCGACATTGTCAAACTTATGTAGTTATTGGAATAAGAATTTTGTTTTAAATTGCGTTCTCTCCCCTCCGTCCAACTTCTTCTGCCGCCCTTGTTGTGACAAGATTTGTATGTAAAAATAAAACATGCACACAACAAAAATCCTGCTATTAAAAATAAATAATATAATTTTTTTCCAACATTATCCAAAAACTTACAGGTGAGCAAAATCCAAAACACGGTTTGGATCCTCCTATCTAAATTCAAAACTTGGGAATGTCAAAGTAAAAGAAGCAAAACAATTAATCAATCTCTCAGTTCCTACCACGGACTTTCACAGCCTGTCTGTTCCTTTTCTTGACACCAGACTTCGCAACCTTGAGGCTTCTGCGCACGACACTCAACCTTGCAAGAGCTGCTTTCTTTAAATCCGGCCTATAGTAGTTATCTCCCACCTGCACAGAGAAATGACAGTTAGGACGGCAGAGTGCTGCAAGTAAGCAGTAATTTCAAAACGTGACATTAAGTCAGCAGTCAAAGCAATTTGACGAAATCCTACACATAGAAAACTTGGAAAAATAATGTTCGATTGAACAAAATTATCCTAAAAGAAAGGTTACCAATTTCATAAAAACATGCAATCAGAAACGTTAAGCTCAAGAACATAGTGCTAATGTGAACGCGCTCAGAAGCCAAGCGTAACAAGTGTATTTCATAGAAGAAACCGTGTTTGAGGCTCTTCTTACATGTTAGAGGCTCATCACTGCAGACTAAACTAACAATTCAACGGTTCGAAAATAAAGATTCTATTTTGATGGCAAAGACAAATGGATAGCACACTATGTATGAGAATAATGCATGAAGAACAAAAACAAACAATATACATCAACACTAAATAGAACCTGTAACATACCTGGTTCGCAACTGCATCAGCCATTCTTCGGAACTCCTTCTTCATAACAGACTTGTGAAGCAAAGCAGCAGGTTTGTTTTGTTTCTTGGTCTTTGTTGTTGCAAGCAACACAGCTTGGTCTTTACCAACAGGTTGAATGGTGACAGTTTTCTTGTTTGCCAATCCTAAACGATGAATCCAATTAGTTAACTGAGAATACATCAAAAAACCAAACTAACTTTGCAACTCATCTCATTTTCAATGATTTGAGAAATGCAATCCCTCACTTAGACCAACGTTCCAAAACAAAGATTCTGAAATGTTCTATTCAACTTCAAAAAAAAAAATAATAATAACTCAGTTGGTCATTCAGCACAAAAGTCATCTTTTTCATAATTTTCACAAACATTATATTAATGTCAATACTTAAATTAGCCCAAAGAGGAAAGAAAATGCCAAAAAAGAAAAAACCTCGAACCAATTCATCGGGAAAAAGAAAAATCAAAATTTGAAGGAAGTGATTACCAGAGTGCTTGTAGGAGTTGAGGTTGTAGAGGTTGTTACTCTCCTTGCTGAACTGGACGCTTGCGTTCCCATTTCCGAATTCTTTGACGAGAAAAGAGTTGTTCTTCTTCACGATCTCCCAAATCAACTGCCCTGGTACCGTCGCCATCTCCTTCTACCCTGCACCACATCACACCAGATCAAACACCATTAATTCCCTTAAGAATTCATCTGATAATTAAGATACGCACAGATTGAGCGAATAATAACCTCTAACTTTAAGCTATAGAGTTTTGTTGCAGAGCTCTAGATTTCGGAAAGAGCGTGAGAGCCGTCAGCATAAGAAGGTGGTCTTATGTGGTAATTATAATACTGCAAAACCCTAGTACCCTTTTTTTCTCAAAAAAGAAAAAAAAAAAAAAAAACTTTCAAATTGCCAGGATGGGAAGGGTTCTTCCACCTCGCGAATATTACATACAGATCATTGCCTAAAAGGTTTTTTGACAAGTTCGCCCCTAAACTTTTCTGACCTTGACAACTTGACTCCTGAAATTTAATTTTGGCAATTTAACTCTCCAACTTGTTAAACTGTTGCAACGAGTTTATTTTACGAGTTTACTAGATTTTGATCAGTTTTAAGTGATTAAGAGTTAAGATATTAAAAGATTTACGGGACAATTTAAATAGATATTTTGGAATTTCTTGTCGAATATATTTTTTTATCACTAATTAAACATAACTATTAATTAAATGAGACGTGTCACAATATTATTAGTAAATTAAAAGGGTGATTTATTAAAAACTTAAAATTTATGGTGTAAATTGTTAAGTCCTAAAAGTTCAAAGAGAAACATAGTACTTGACTAAAAAGAGTGCACCCGTATTTAAAAAAAAATGTGCACCCGTAATTTTATTATTTTATTTTCTCTATACGACACGCTATTTATTCTGAAAAGTTGACTGTTGTTTACTGAGAGTATAACGTTGCATTAAATTGCACCAATATCTTTGTCGTTGAGTTAACGAAGGACACCGAGACATAGAGATGCAACAATGGGCCGGGGTCCGTGCGCCGGCTTAGGCCCATCCTGACACAGTGACGGGCTAGGCCGGCACGCTCCGTCACTGTTCAAGGCACGACCCAGCCTATAAACATATATCGGCCCATGGGCCGGCCCGGCACGATCCACAAAAAATCATGGGACAGGCTGGGCTTGGGCCAACCTGTCTAGGCCCATGATGGGCCAACCTAGCCCGACCCGTCTAGGCCCATAATGGGCCACCCCAGCCCAACCTATTTAGGCCCATAATATCATCATGTTTTTTTTTTCATTTTTTAGTAATTTTGTAAACATCTTATGTATAATTATTTTAATTGTACTTTTTTTTCTTATTAAGGTTTTGTCTCACTGAGTTTTCTTTAGAAATATTTTTATTTAATGAGGTAATCGTAAATAAAATATCAATTTTCATATTTCCATTGACTATTCAAACTTATATATTTGTTAACTTGTTTAAAAATTTAAAATTTAAAATTAAAAATTTAAAAATTAAAAATTACATGCTTAGATAAGCTGGCCCATCTAAATCCATGATGGGTCTTAAGTGGGTCAGCCCATTCAAGACACATGACACGGCCCATCCTGGCCCGCGGCATGGCCCAGCTTGGCCCACGTAAAATTAACCCGTGGTGTGGACTGAGCCGATGTCATTTTTATACAGGCCGGCCCGGCCCGGCTCATAAAATTTATGGGCCGGCCCGTTCAGCACCTACGGCCCGGGTGGGTCTAAGGAAAACAGGCCGGGCCAGCCCGTTCTTGCATCTCTGCCGAGACATTTCCTTCGAGATCCTTAGTTCTTGTCGTTTGTGTGAAACACGACAGTTTTAATAGTGGTAGAGTTTTTTTTGTCGTTTTATCAATAACTACATGTAGTTCTATAATTAAGTTTACTGTCGTTTATATACAAAAACAACATTTTGCTAAGTTGAATATTCGGAGAGTTTCTTTTGTACTATCAATAATTTTTTTACTTTTTAATGAACAGTTAATGTAGTTCTCAACTGTTTATGTCAAATGTCAAGTTACTGTGTGTGATTATTTTCTCTAGAGACCATAAGTTTTGAAAATTCAAAGGAAAACTTCTTCCAAGTTCAAAAGGAAAAAAATAAAAAGGGCAACAAATTCAATAAAATAAATTATACTATAAAAAAAAAAATTAAGGGTGTGTTTGGTAGATAGATCTAAAATCATAATTTTGGATCCTGGTTCAGATAAGTATTTGTTTACAGTAATTCTGAATCATAATTTAGAATTTGGTTTGGATGATTTCGAATCATGATTCAGAATCTGATGTGATGTTTTAAACTAACTCAAATTATAATTCTAAAACTACCCATTCTTAATTTAAGGTAATTCAAACCCCTAATTCTGAATTATAATTTTAGAATCACACTTTAAACTCAAAATCATAAATCATAATTTTAATTTCAAAATAATAATTTAAATCACTTTAATTTAAATCATCGTACCAAACGAATCTTCAAACTTAACCTGTTAAATTGATCCAGCCTTAGATAGGAACTCGCACATTCGCCGTCCAGATAAGATGGGTTGGATTTGGACTCGCTGGACTAGTCCTGTTACATATTGGATTTTGCTATACCTCAGTTTTAAGTTTTTACAGTAAAAAATTCTCAGAAAATATCACATCTAACTTTTTCTGTTACAGTGAAAAGCTCTCAGAAAATGTCACATTTCAGCTCGAATTGAAAACTCGAATCCGCGAAGTGAACGAGACCTCAGTGGACACCATTTTTTTTTTATCTTTCTTTGCTTTTATTTATTCATTTATTTATATTTGTACTTGGAGTGGAAAAGTTTTGAACCTTTATATATCTCCGACTTCACTCTCTTGCTTATTCACACATTACTTTTTAGTCAAAAATATCTTGAAAGTGAGCTAAAGATAGCTTGCATTCTCTTTTTTTTTTCTTGGAAAAATTATTCAGTAGCAGAGTATGCAGTGGTTCAATAAACAGTTAACAAAAAAAAAAAAAAAAACAGTTAAGATTTAAGGAGTTTGTACATGTCATTTTGTGAAACTATAATCCTCTCTCTTATAGTCTTATTATATTTCACATTAATTATTTAGTCAAAAAAAAAAAACAGTTAAGATTTAAAGAGTTTTTACATGTCATTTTGTGAAAACTATATCCTCTCTCTTATAGTCTTATTATATTTCACATTAATTATTCAGTCAAAATCACCATAAATATTATACTTAAGTTTCAAATTAATTCACTTTAAACTGTATTTTCTTTTATCAGTTCTTTAAAAATTATTTCCAACGTTTTGAGGTAATTTTTCTATATTGAATCACCTTTAAGCCTTTCAAATTCGTGGACGTCTTTTGTATGGGGGATTGGGAGGTGCTTGCCAGCAAGAATTCTTTTCTTTTTTTTGTTTTTTGTTTTTGTTTTGGTTGTACTTTTATAGCCAACACCGACCAGATACCACAATTCTGGACAGCCACGAAAGCATATAAATTCTTAAAAAGTTTGGCATAAAGCATGAATATTTTCAATCGTCATTTTATCAATAACCAACTTTTATCATATATATCCCGTGTCCAAACTGCAAAACTCATTGAGCGGGTTCGAAAGGTTAAAACCTCGCTATGCAAATTCCTATCCTCAGTTATACATATATTGTGCCCAGCCTGAGAAGGAATCGAAGACTAAATCCGGTAATCGTATTGGTTCGTAGTTTAAAAAGTCCCTAAAGTACCAACTAATGCAGAATGCATGATACGAATCTTACACTACGAAGATTCAGTGGTATTTGAAGTACAACTCATTCTGAAAAATAGCAATGAAACCCACATCATGAAAAAGAATCTAATACCCAAAAAAAAAAAAAAAAAAAAAAAACACATTCAGTTTTCTTTGCACTGATGTACATTTCATTCTGAGAAACAGCCACAAAACCGACTACAGTTCATCATGATATTCTCCTTCCGGTATAGGAACCTCATGTTGGAATTCGGACAGATAGCTAGCAGCCAGCGCAGCATGAAGCGCCGCGCCGTAAGGAAATACGTCTTCATTGATTTGGAAGAAGGGCGAGTGCACTGATTCAAGCTTTCCAAGGGTCTTATCCTCCATTCCCAATAAGAAAAAGTATCCCGGAATTGCCTCTTGGTAGAAAGAGAAGTCCTCTGATCCCATTAGCGGCTGCATGTCTTTGACTTTATGTATGCCGAGCAATTCACCAGCTACCCTCCTGAAGTAATCATGCAAGTCTTCATGGTTCACGGTCGGAGGGAAGAAGGGTTTCTCATTTTCAAGGAAGTCGACAGTAGCATTGCACCTCTGCACTGAGGCCTGCCCTGTTATAACCTATTGACGAAAGATAATTTAAGTTATTTAGATGGTGGCAACAAAGGAAAAGTAGCTCTGTTATTGAGAATCTAAGAAAAGAAGTCGTTAAGTCATTTGTATGAGAATCAATTTTTATTTCAAATCTATATATCATGCATAAAGGCAAGAGTATTTTGAGTTCCCAAACAATCGGGGAAGTTGCTACAAAATCGTTGTTGAAAACTGCTGTTGCAAGTTTTATTCATCACCACAATCTTAGAACAGAGGAAAAGATAGAATTTTAATCGTTGATGTACCTCCTCAATACGGTGTCTGAGTTGCATAAAGCTCTCCTTTGAAAAGGCGCGAAAAGTACCACCTATCGTAACAGAATCTGGAATGACATTGAACGCACCACCTCCTTGAAATTTTGCAACTGTCACTACCTACAGATTTACAATCTGTTTTAGTGGCCTCAATTGTGAATGGAAAATCAGTAATGTTATCTTTCATAGTTTCCAGAACTCAAGCTCTTAGCAAAATGCGTAAAGAAAAGCAGCAAAGATCAGGACGTTCCCAAATAACAAGACTAACAGGACGAAAAAAAGTAATATTATCGTAGAGAATTTATTTAATTTATTTATTTTTAAAGACAACTTGACCACCCCTGGCAGTTTCTCATGCTCTTCACTAATTGCTATAGCCCAGACAAGTCAAAATTTCCACAAAATAACTGCATAAAATTGTGCCAGTTAAATTTAACTCTAATGAACAACAATTACAAAGAAATAGTTGAATGTAGTAACCGAATGAGGAATCAATTTCTTGAGAATATTTGCAAAGTTAGTCGAGCTCACACAATCAAAGATACAACTTCTAAGCAGCAAAAAAGAAAGAAAAGGATACGAAAACTTAAAAGACGCAATCTTCGTTGCTATGAACAGAAGAAAAAACTAATGGGAAATGGTACCTGCGAGTCCAGTGGATCGGCTTCACGAGAAACAAGATGTTGTAAGCTGACAATGACATTTGAAGCAGCAAGTACTGGATCAATGGAGTGTTGCGGAAGGGCTGCGTGACCCCCTCTTCCACTTATAACGGCCTCGAAAAAGCCACTCCCGGCCAACATTGGACCACTTCGAGATGCCACTTCACCTAAAGCTAACTTAGGATCCACATGCAATCCAAATATTGCATTAACATTCTCTAGAGTTCCAGCATCTAACATCTTTTTAGCCCCACCGCCTCCTTCCTCTGCTGGTTGGAATACAAGAACAACAGTTCCCTATTCAAAACAACACACTTTTAATGTCAATACTAGGCATTCATCAACCACGGAAGACCATGTAAGAGGAATATAGGAACTTTTATTTTCTTTTCTTACTAATTTGAATCAGGAAATTTATCAAACAAGATAAGAACACTAGACTGTGGAAGGTCAAAAAAAAAAAAGAAAAAAAAAAGAGAGAGAGAGAGAAGAGACAAACTTGTAACTCTTTCTCATGTTCTTTGAGGATCTTGGCGGCACCAAGAAGCATTGCCACGTGAGCGTCATGCCCACAAGCATGCATTTTTCCAGGGATTTTGCTCTTGTGCTCCCACTCCACCATTTCCTGTAAAATCAGAATCAAATGAATCCAATTCAAAAAGAACTCCTTTACATTCACATATATACAAGAAAAGACAAATTTTAAACAATTTCTGGTTTACCAAAATCCCACCCTACATATTCATGACCAATTTAAAGTCTCAAGAAGATCACCCACTTGTGCACTCTGGAAAATTTCCATAAAAATTACAAGTTTCAGTATAATAACTTGTACCTGCATAGAAAGAGCGTCCATATCCGCTCTAATTGCAACGAAAGGCGGTTTTCCGGTGCCAACATAGCCGGTAACACCAGTAATCGCTAAAGGATATTTGTAGGGAATTCCCAACTTATCTAATTCTGCTCTAATCAGCTTACTAGTCTCGATTTCCTCATAACCCAGTTCTGGGTTTTCGTGGATTTTCCTTCTGATTCCGACCATCCAATCAAAAACCTCCCCTTTCTTGGCGAAATTGAGGAACTTTGAGGGAATTTGCGACTGCCCATCTGAGCTGAGAGAGGAAGCAGAGAGTATGGGCGTTGTTACAAGCATGAAAATGATTGAAATCAAAGAGACCCAGTTGAAGGACCCCATTGTTCCTGAAACTGATGGGATTTTTGGAAGAAAAGAAAATGGGAATTTACAAACGTAGGAGAAAAGTGGAGTAATAAAATAGGCTTTAGTGGACGGATAGAGGTTGTAGAGTAGGAGGGTCAATAGTTTTATGCTTTTTTCTTTTTTAAACGATGAAAATGTGGAAGGTCAAAGGTGTGCTGATGACCATCGATGTAGTAGCTATCCTTGCAGCTAGTAGCTAATAGCCTAACAATGATTCACGTTCTAAATCGAAATTATACACGTGTTGTTAAAGCAATGTGAATGTTTTAGTTCTTTTTAATTTATTGTTTTGAATTTTTAATTTGAATTAAAATGTAATTTTAAGTGAAATTTTTTTAATATAATAAAAAATTTAAATGTAATTTTTTTTTAAAATATTTTATTATAATAAAATTTAAATTTTAAATTCTAATAATGAAATAAACGGATCATAATTAATGATGAGAGTTTCTTTTTTTTCTTTTTTTTTTTTGGATAAAATGCTGAGCACACAAAACCCTAGAGAAGAAAATCCCACGATTCATAGTCATTAGTGGACCTCACTAGCTGTCCTTATCAAGGTAAATATCGGGATTGTTTGGATTGGAGGAAGGGTTTAAAGGGTTTGAATTCATATTCATGTTAAATTTGTGTTTGTTTTACGGAAAGTTAAAAAGGAATTTGAGCACTTGATATGACATTTCAAAACTTCTCAAGAAAGAGAAGGATTTATGAACTCAAGTCTCTCTTGGATTCTCTGAATTTAAACCTCACACTAGATTAAAATATTCAATTTGAACCTCTTTATCAACCTTTACGGGGTGTTTAATATGCAGTAATCTTAAAGATGAGAATGAGAATCTGTAATATTATCATGTTTGGTACAAGAATTATAATATTTAGATTTTCAAGAAAGTGATTATCATGAGATTCACTTTCTCTCATTTTAAGGTAATCTGAATACCACCCAACATGGTGTTATTCAAATTCTCATGAATCTCAAAATCATGGAAATCTTAATAATAATTATTATAATTATTATTATTATATTTATATTTATATAATAATAATAATAATTATTATTATTATATTTAATAATATTATTATATTTATATTTAATATTAATAATAATAATATTATTTTATTATTAT
>NW_010357470.1:184690-197193 GCF_000414095.1 Morus notabilis
ATTATTTTATTATTATTTTTAATAATAATAATAATAATATTTTTTTTTTATTAATATTATTATTATGGATCTTCTTCCATGCGAATAACCAAACACAGTAATGTAATATTCCTGAGAATTTGAAAAAGATTCATGTATGGAACTAAACACAGTAATGTATTATTCCTAGGAATCATATTACCCTCCATCACTTTCCTGAGAATATGATTCCTACTGATTCCCGCATACCAAACACCCCCTTAGTGTTTGCTTGTTTGGAAGGATTTCATGAGTTTGAATCTAGAAGGCAATTGAAATGAGCGTTTGGTTGTATATTGATTTTGGCTTTTGGGTCAACTTCAACCTAAAATTGAGGGTTTTAGAGCATCTTTAATGTAATATTATAATTAATATGTCAATTGTAAATTTAGTATTTGAGTGTAAAAAATACTCTCTAATAATACAGTGTTATTTGTTGTGTTAAATTTCTCATATGATATACTTTGTGGTAAATTTCTCACTAAGTATAGCATATGAGAAATTTAGCATTTGATTGATATTAGTTGAAATGTTTACTTTTTTATGCAATCATCGTAACTTAGCATTCTCTAATTATTTTAAAAATAAAATTTTATTTTATAACTTTCAAAGCTTAATACTTATGAGAAAAAGTAGATTTAACATTTCAAATAACATTACGCTTTGGAGTAAAAATGAAAATACATATCACATTATACTTTTTGACGTTAAATACACAAATAGCATTTACATTTGCATTAAAGATGATCTTACAGAACTTTGCACCCCTCCAAAATTCTTTAGGTTCTAACCCAAAATATTATTCACAAATCTAACTCAAAGGTTTTCACTAATTATTATCACTCACATTTTGTAAAAACTCATAGTTCTAATAATATAATTAAACACTTATTTAAATTTTATTTTCTGTTTAAACTTTACACTATCGAACGTCAATTTAAATTATAAAAAGTCACTTACATTTAAACCCACATAATTTTAAACTTGCAAAACAAATTGCACCTAAATACGGATTAAAAGGGAACTTATAGGTACTAGCATAGTTCGCCTTTGCCATTGCATAATTCATTTCAGCGGCTATCATCTCTCCCTCTCTCTCTCTCTCTCTCTCTCTCTCGATAAAATACACAAAACTCATGGATGAAGCGATCACAAAGGCTTTTAGGAGTAGCTTTCTCTTGGGTACACTGCATAGTTCTCAATATTACTCTTAACTGGTCCCGTTCATTTCGTTGATTCGAGTTTATAATTCGAGTTTTGCTATAGTAAAAAGCTCTCAGAAACAGTCACATCTAACTTTTTTGCTACAGTAAAAAGCTCTCACAGAACGTCACATCTCAACTCAAATTAAAAACTCGAATCAGCGAACTAAACGAGCGTCCATATCCCACTCTACAAATATAACATATATATATATATAGACTATCAAGAAGCTGGCAAATTATTGGCTGAAAGCCCTAGCTCTAGTTAATGTGCTAATTGAGTTTTATTATAGTAAAAAGTTTTAAAAAATAGTTTAAATAGTTTTATTTAATTTTTTTGTTAAAATAAATTTTTTTTTATATAAAATCACATCTCAATTTAAATTATAAACTCGAATTATCAAACTAAATGGTCCAACTGACAGAAACAAAGCACTTGATGGTCCACTATGCGGAATATGCACCATTAGCATTATATTGTTTTCACTCAGCTCTTGTATATAAGTTCGTATGCTTAGTTAGAAAAAGAAAAAAAAAAAAAAACAGCAGTGATCATCATCATTGATTTTTACAACTATTTAGATATTAATGCGACTCTGTGACTTTTAGTGTCATAATTTGTGGATTTCAGGTTTGACAATCCATATAATTAATTAAAACGTAGTAATATATGACAAATTCGTATGATTAATTAATTAAAATGTAGTGATCATGTTACTAGATTACTATGGTGTTGTTTTTCTCTTTTTGATCCTTAGTGTAGATGTAGAATAACAATTAGCATTCAACTGTGAGAAGGGAAGCGTTAAAAGCAAGCGAATTAGAATCAGATAAGGAGATTATACCCAAAAAAAAACAAAAAACAAAAAACAAATGAGCATGAGAATCGAGATCTCTTTACGGTGAGAATTCTTTTTTTATCATTTGTTTTAGTCGAACTTTTTAGCCAACAGCCCAACGCCAACCAGATACCGCGCTTCTCGACAGCAAGAAAAGTACATATTTAGTTCGCTGATTTAAATTTTTAATTTGAGTTATATTAAAATTTTATATTGACTGAAGATATTGACATGATCCACTTAATAAGGTGAGGACAATCATTCCTTAACAAGCCGATTTTATTAGGTTGAGTTAGGCTCAATATATTTTGATTTCTGTAAAATGGTATTAGAGCAGGCCCAGTTTTACAATATTGGGTCCCCCAATATCGACTTATTCGCAGCGGTTTGACATGGTTCACGCTGTACATAATGGGGCGTATTAGAATCCCATATTGGTTGAAGATATTGACATGATCCACTTAATAAGGTGAGGGCAATCATCCCCTAATAAGCCGGTTTTGTTAGGTTGAGTTAGGCTTAATATTCTTTAATTTTTGTAAAAAATTAAGATGTGATTTTATGTGAAATTTTTTTATTGTAATAAAAAAATTCAATGTGACTATTTTTTAAAATTTTTTTATTATAACAAAATTTAAATTTTAAACTCGAATCAGTAAAATAATCGGTAATAAATTCTTAAAAAGTTTGATACAAAGCATATACCTTTTGAATCGTCGTTTTATTGAAACAAAAAAAGAAGCATGTGTGTGTATATATATCCGTTGTTCTTTTTCATGGTGCTGGAAATGGAATCGGATTCTGTGTCACGCCTCCTTACCATTTTCCTTTTTATGAGTCAAAATTTAATAAATTTTTGCCCACATAAGCTCTATCTTTAGGACATATGACGAATGGGTACTATATACCTCTTTCTAGACCATTCATTTTACTTTTTTATTTTCTATTTTTTTATTCATTTGGTTTTACTCTATAGTCTCTACATCTATATATTTGGCATCACCAGCCACAACTACCCCATAATAACACTTTATTTCTTTCCTTCGCCCCTTCACTCAGCATAAGAAAATCCCAACTCTCTCCTGTAGACCAAAATGGTAAGAGATTAATTTCTTTATTTTTTTTTGTGTGGTTATATTAAATAGGAGTCTTAATTAGAGTTTCCCTCTAATTTACAGTCCCTTCTGTTTTAATTCCTCTTCTACCAATTACACCCTTTTTTTTAGCTCCTTGGTGAGAGTACTACTAAGCTCCAACTATTTTCTTTAATTTTTATTTTTCACTAGTCTCATGATATAAGCTTAATTTTCTTCTTCTTCTTCTCACTAGAATATCATTATGATGAGTCAATTATATGTGTAAAATCATCTTATGTGGTTATTAGTTTTCGTAATCTAAACACATAAGAGTCTTCACACAATTCATGTTAGACCAAACCTCTTAGATTTTTTTTCTCTCTCTTAAATGAAAGTGCATGGCATGGATCTTTTATCTTAGTTCGTATTTCTTTTTTTTTTTTTTTTTTCTGAAGAAGAAGAAAATATTTTTCAAGTGGATGTTGAGCATACGACATCATATATAATTATTGTCGTTTTGTAGGATGGAAAGAAAGAAAACCAAGGAAGTGGTAATAGCAAAGGCATAGCGGTGGGACCATGGGGTGGGAATGGTGGGAACAGTTGGGACGATGGGGCCTACAGCGGTGTTAGAGAAATCACGCTTTTTTATGATCGCTGCATCGATTCAATACGTGTGGTATACGATAAAAATGGTAAACCCGTCGCAGCAGAAAAACATGGAGGCATCGGAGGCTCTCGAACCGCTGAAGTAATTATTATTATTATTATTTTTAACCACTTTTTTCCCCTTTTATCCTGAAATACGTTTTTGTTTCATTAATGGCTTGAAACTAAACTTATCAATTTACCTGACTAAATCCTACTAAACAACCAACAAAAAAAAAAAAGCACTTTTTCTTCAATTTTTTTGGTTCTCTTTTTATATTCCTCAACAATTTTATTTTGTGATGTCATGACATGTTTTATCTTATATTTAATTATAATTCACATAGCATAGTGTTATTAAAGGGACGCGAAAAGGACTAGATAAAAAGAAACAAATAAATTTAACTTAGGAGACGTTTAGTTCATGTATTAAAATTATTTTTGATTTACGTGTATTTTTTGTGAGAAAAAATATTATAACGAACTATAAACTATGATTCAAATCATGGTATGAATTTCCTTACTAAACGTCTCCTTAGTTTTTAGTTCCTATCTTTCAACTCATGAATCATGACCTTAACACATGAATCCATTATCATTTGGTTTTTCTTTTATTATTATTTTTTTTCTTGGATATGTATTTCAGATTAAATTAAATTACCCAGAGGAGTACTTAGTGAGTGTGAGTGGGTACTACTGTCCAGTGGTGCATGGAGGTAGTCCAGTAATCCGATCGCTGACATTGAAGAGCAACAAGAGAACATTCGGACCGTATGGAGTTGAAGAGGGCACGCCATTCAGTTTTCCAATTCAAGGAGGTCTCATAGTTGGGTTCAAGGGAAGAAACGGTTGGTATTTAGATGCAATTGGGTTCCACATTGTATCTCATGCCCAATCTACAAAACTCATCGAGAGGGTTCAAAAGGGTTTTAGAAGGCTCGCTAGCACTGCCTCCTCAAAGCCTTCGCTGACAAGTACAGCCACTAAAAATATTTGAAGATGGTGCTTTGAGTTTGATTTTCGCATAGACATGGAAAGTATTACCTATTATGTATACAAAACAAATTATTGTGCTTGTGATTCTCTGTCTTTCTTTTTTATTTCATTTCATAAGTGAAAGTGAAACATCTAAAACTTCGAATAGCGCCATTATTATGTCTTTTTGCCTCAACATAAATGACACGCATATTTGATTGAAGCAACGGCATTAATTCCATTTTAATAAAGAAAAAAACTTGAGAAATTTGAATAAGCTGGGTTTAAATTATAGCAATTACTAGTATAAACATACAGTCCTGAAAAAGATGCATTGAAAATTTATTCCATTGAGATAATTATCACGATGATGAAACTATTCGTGATTAGAGTTCATCACACATATATTTGCCTTTCGATCCAAGGACATTAGGCAGGTACGTAGTAGCTAATGAGACATGCATGAACTGCGGCACCATTAGTAAACGCAGCAATGTCATTCTTAATCCCAAAGAAAAAAAACAATCCCGGTAGTTCCTCTTGGTAGAAAGAACCAAGGTGATTCTAATTATGATTCTGAAATTAAAATTATGATTCACGATTTTAGGTTCAAATCATAATTCTGAAGCCATGATTCAGAATCACCTTGAATCAAGATGAGAGGTAGTTTTAGAATAATAATTTGAGCTAGTTTAAAACATCACATTAGATTCTGAATCATAATTCTGAATCATCTAAACTAAACACTGATTCAGAATCATAATTCAAAATCACTTTAAACAAACACTGATTCTGAATCAGGATCTAAAGTCATGATTCTGAATACATCTACTAAATGCACCCAAAGTCTTCCAACATCGTGTAACTACTCTTTGGGGCCCACATATTTGACTATTAATTTCACATTTGACTATTAATTATAGAGTTCGAATCCACGCAATTGCAGCAAGTGAAAAAAAAAAAAAAAAAAAAAAAGTTCAAAAAGCTTGATTTCCCCAACCTCCAACCGTAGATTGATACTAGCTTTTAAACGTGTTTGATACCATTCAGCCTTCCTCGATTCTTACTCTTCCATTTTCAATATGATTAGTATAAACGTTAATCCATCCTTCGTTGCTGCTCATTGTATATATTTGATCATGTTTTACAGAAATTATTGGAATTTTAATTATTTGTCAAATTTTTATGTTTCAATTTGTGTCAAATTGATGTAATCAAGCTTCAGAGAATAAGGAAAAAAAAAACAAGAAGATAGTGTGTTGTCCAAATAGAGAAGAATTACTGCTAGCATCCTAAAGTATTTGTAATTTATTTTCTATTGTTGTAATTTCTGTTTTAAATTTTTTGTATTTCGTGCGCGCTGTAAAAATTATTTTTCTCTTTGATAATCATAAGTTTATTATGAAAATTAGAAAAACATGGAAGTAATTAACTTTCACGAGTCATAAAAGGTTCAGGCAACAAGCCAATGAAGAAGGCTGCGCACTTTCCACGTTGTATTGATAGTAATGTGAATTGATAACAAAATTTCCATCCCAACTTTAACCATTATAACAATGTGCCCCTCAACCTTCAAAACATAATAGTCGTTTCTCATAATGTACAAAATATTAACAAAATAACTCCTTCTATTAAGATTTTTAATGAAAATTGACGTACTTAATTAGCATGTGATACATAATCTAGGAGTAATTTAGTAACTCTATCATGTCTAAAGCTCATTTTTTGAACGTTGATACAATTTAAAAATCTAATTGTTAACAAAAATAAAGTAAAAATACCTTAAAAATTTATAGAGGATAATAATCTCTCATTTTACTTTCATGTGAAGGTACAAGAAAATGTTAAAAAAACTTAATAAAGAGAATTTTCTTTTTGGTTAAAATTTCATATTTGGGAAGAAGGAATGTTATATTTTTTGAAGATAGGAAGATAGAGATATAATATTAACACTATTATAATAGTTATAATTAAGAGGGAATTAATATTGGCATTAATTATGGGATGGGCATTTAGGGGATGACCTTGCTAAATGCTTCATCTAACAAGTTTGTCCAAATAAAATCTTCTTGAGTTTGATTTGCTAGATGCTTCATTGTTCAATTTGTTTTCGTTCATTTATAAACTTCCAAACATAAAAAATAAAAAGTCATTTTTGTTTGGTTAACTTTCGGCGCTTTGTCTTGACATTTATATTTAAAAAATAGAATCAGTTTTTTATCGTTAAATTTAATCAAAATCACATTAAATTTAAAAACTATACAAAACAATTAGTTTTAGTTTGATAGATATGTGACAATTAAAAAGTAGAAAACTACCGATAGTTCATTTTTTTCAATTCTACCAGAGAAATTTCTTAGACAAATTACATGGTCCCCCTCGAACTATAGCTCTTGTTACAAAATGCACCCTAAACTTTAATTTGTAACATTCGTTTCTCCCGAACTTTAAAATTCTTGAAAATTTCCTCTTCTGTTAAGTTTTTAACAAAATAGGACACTTGTTTGCACTGAGAGTTATGATATTAAATGTACAATTATAAAAATGTCCTTAAAAATGAATTTGGAGAGCACTCGATCAATACAAGCATTACCTAAAACAAAAAACAAAAAAACAAAAACAAAATAGAAAAATTGAAGTTGACCTTTCTTTTTCCTTCCTAAACTTTCTACCAAACCAAATGATCTTGTTCTATTTCAGCAGAGCAATAAACATTCAATGAAATTCAAGATCAGAAAATTTTCAATTCTTTTAAAAAGTACAAATAAAACAAACAGAGCCAACAACTCAAACATACTTAAACAACCATAGTCGTAGAGACCTAACGATCCGACGGTTGAGCAGAATCCTCAAAGGTTCCTTGAGCTCAATCCAAAAACCGAAGCCTTCTATTCCATTAGATTCAAACAGAGTTTTTAGCTTTCCTCGAACAAAAAAAATAAAAATCAAAACCTCCACCAAATTTCTTGCTTTTCCAAGAAGAAGGCGCATGGATGGAAAAAGGAGAGAGAGAGATTGTAAGGATGGAATTTTTTAAAGAAGTTTAAGAATGGATTAGGTTTAAGTGGATTAGGTTTAAGTTAATTGATGAATTTGGGTTAAAATATATTAAAATGGCCATGAATTAAAAATTATGTTTATTGCTGCTTTATACTAAAATGCCTTATATTCCATTAAAATCTTAACAGAAAAAGAAAATTTGTAAAAGTTTTGATGTTTAAAGAGAATAAATGTTACAAATTAAAGTTTAAAAATATTTTGTAACAAGAGCTATAGTTATAGTTTAAGGAACTCGTGTAATTTATCGAATTTTTTTTTTTATTTTAAAAAAACACTTCTTTGTCTTTACCCGAGTCATCCGCGTGACGACAGCTAATAAATGCAATATGATATTGACTGATGAGATCACACATTCACACTTCTATCCATTGGGTAGTTGGAAGAATTAATTCTTGGATGTGTTGGTGTGTCCAAGTAATAAGTAATGCATCGTATACCATAAAAAACGATGCAAGACATTTGATAGGAAAAAAAAAAAAAATCACAAACGTGATCGGGAATATGTCACTCTTATCAAGTATTGGATATTTTAGGTGCTCCTAGCTAAGGTCATATCTGTAGTGTAAAACAGTACATTAGTAGCATGTTTATC
The DNA here is from genome assembly GCF_000414095.1 of Morus notabilis. Lineage (NCBI taxonomy): Eukaryota > Viridiplantae > Streptophyta > Magnoliopsida > Rosales > Moraceae > Morus > Morus notabilis. Next base: position 193,101 of record NW_010357470.1, read on the forward strand.
TATTAAGAGTAAAGAATGAGAATTGAGAATCGAAATCAATCTTATGTTTATTTAAGGCCCGTTTAGTTTGTTGATTTGAGTTTTTAATTCGAGTTGAGATGTGATTTTATGTGAGAGCCTTTTACTGTAGCAAAAAAGTTAGATGTGACTGTTTATGAAAACTTTTTACTGTAGCAAAACTCGAATTCTAAACTTGAATCAACGAAATGTTACTTATTCTTATCTTAAAATGAGAGTAAAAATGTATGGGTCCTACACCAATTTAGGATTGAGTAATGAGATTGGCACTCCTTCCACTCTCACCGGATTGGCATTCCCAATCCTAATAGTAAATATAAATTACGATTTTACCCTTAATTCTACTAATAAATTTGTGAATAGAAAAGAAAAAAGAAAAAAGTTAAAAATGCCCTAATTTACTTTCACGCCTCTCGTATCTCCTTGCTCACTTCCTCTGATATCAATGTAAATTATTAAATGAAACTAAAATAGTTTTTTTCATGCTTATAATTTGATTCTTGTGTTATGCTTATTGCTTTTCATTTTTCAATCTATATCCTAAGCTGATTTTTATTTTTTATAATATGCAATGCAATGCTAAATCTAATTTTATATGTTGATAATGTAGAGTAACCATGTCTCAACTTTTAGCACGAAAGAAGAGAGTGATTAACGAAATCTAATTACTAATTAGTTATCATAATTTAGATGATTAATTAGGTGTGATTAAAAAAATCTAATTACTAATTAGTTATCTTAATATTAATATTGTTAGCATAATATACAATTTTTTTTTAAGTTCAACACACATAAATCTACTAAAAGGGTAGGTAAGTAAATTTATAACAGTTTATTCCAATTTTGGGCTTAAGTAAACACATGAATGAGATCAGAAGTGATTCTGACTCCGATTCCTGTAACCTAAGGCCTCGTTCATTTCACCGATTCGAGTTTTTAATTTTAGGTTTCTACAGTAAAAAGTTCTTAGAAAATGTCACATCTAACTTTTTCTGCTACAGTAAAACGCTCTCAGAAAATGTCACATCTCAGCTCGAATTGGAAACTCGAATCCGCAAAGTGAACGAAGTAAACAGCTTATTCTGACTCCGATTCTTGTCCACTCTGAATCTTGTCTACTCCGATTTATGTCCACTCCAATTAGTAAATGTGCCATGGAGAATATAAAAACAACATACTTTATGTATATGTTATTTTATTTTATGTCGCAATTCGTAATATAAGCATTTAAATTTGACATAGAAAAATATAAAAAGCAACATACATGCTATATATACGTAATATTAATAAAATCTTATATCTATTTTTTCTTTATTTTCTATATTTAATTTATTTTATAATTATCCACTTTAAAAATTGTAAAAACTAAACCTTTAATTTTTTTAAAAGGAAAATACTATAATTGTTAAATGAAAGAGTCAAACCAAATATCAAAATTTAGTTTTATTATATTTAATGCTAAAGTTTGTATAAATTTAGCATATATCAAATTTAATACTAAAAATAATATTTGCATGTGACTTATATTTTTTTTTATCCAAATGCCAAAAATTAGAATTAAAATATTAATTTGACACTTTATGTATTGGAGATGCTCGAAATTATGTAGAAATACAACATAAAGGATGGCTATCAAATTATGCATTCAAATATAACATTTCTTGAGATGACGGACCATTCCTTCCAACACTACCGGCAAACCAGGAACAGTTGGGAAAACTTGTTTATGTCAATGCCTAAAAATATACATGTTGCTGTAACAATACCGACAATATATGTTGCCGACATTTCTATCCGATATCCATATAGTTATAATCAACAACTTTGTTTACTAAATATTCTGGTAATTATTAATTGTTGCGGTCACACAATTCTTAATGCAAGAGTGACCTGTCTAGCACGAGAAAATTACGAGCCCGTTTAATTTGTTAATTTGAGTTTTTAATTTGAGTTAAAATGTGACTTTATGTGAGAGCTTTTTATTGCAATAAAAAAGTTAAATGTGATTATTTCTGAAAACTTTTTACTATACCAAATCACGAATTTTAAACTCAAATCGGTGAAATAAATGGAGCCTACGTACGTTATCATAGAGTAGATGGCAATATCAAGTGAGCTAGTCGATGTTGTTTGTTGAAGTGCAAGTGACCCACCTAATAAATTTTGCCGGGTGCACTACTTGATGTCAACGGAAATATTGAAGTTTGGATTTACGATGAAAAGTAAAATACAAATATACATGTCTACATAAAAATTAGATTAAGTAATTTTATAAGAAATGCAAAAAATGCTATATAAAAATTGAATTTAAAAATACCCTATTGTTGTGGATAAGATTGTGTGTGTATAAGGAATATATGATCAATATAACGAACATAAACGGAATATATAAGGTAAAAAGCATTTGAACTCATTTTACACTGCAAATCAAATAAATATAGTAGTTTATTATTATTATTATTCTTATTACGATTAATCATTGTTATTTTGATTTTGATTTTCTTACTTTCTTTCTTAAATGTCTTTTTCTTAATGTATAGCAAAATGATATTTATTTAGTGGGATAAAATCTCATACACACAAAATAGTGAATCTCACCTACTCATTTAGCGGAGCTTAATAGTGGGATTATATGTACACACATACATTCTGGATATTATTCGTTACAAGGCACCGGTATAAAGTTTTTTCCTTCCCATCTGAATACTCGTATGAAATGGGAAGGAAAAAACTTTATACCGTACCATAATATCCAGAATGTATATATATATATATATATATACACACACACGACAAAAGCTTAACAGAAATATCTTTAATTTCTATCTTATTCGTATGGTCCCGGCCTGTGGCTATTATTGGAAAATATCAACAACGTTACTTCATTGGCACCACAAGATACAAGTAATGATATCATTTAAAAAAGAATCAATTTATTTAAGAAGACTCGTGCCCCTCAAAGATTGTATTTTTTTTTCTTCAGAAAAGGAGGTAATATTGAAGCATATATGTATGCTTAAAAATGCTTCTATTCTTCTTCCTCGCCAGTACTGTACTTGCGGCAAAAGCCCAAGCAGATTTCAATAATCCTCTTATAAACAACCTAATTTACCTTCTCCGACCGCGATACGGTTCCGGCGGCGGCGGCAATGGAGTATCGTGCCTGAGTTGGAGATTCGGCGTCGAGACGAATAACATCATTGACTGGAGCACAATTCCGGAGAAATGTGAGCTCTATGTAGGAAACTACATGCTCGGCGAGCAGTACAGAAAGGACTCCGAAGTGGTTATTAAGGAAGCTTATCTCTACGCCACGAGCCTCAATCTTTCCAAAGATGGCAAGGACGTGTGGATCTTTGATATAGATGAGACTTCACTCTCCAACCTACCTTATTACGCCAGACATGGATTTGGGTAAGTAGTCAGATTATATATATAAACATATATATACATACACATACACTAGTGACATTACAAGTAAGTATAAATATTATTCGTCCCCTGGCTTTCCTTCTAGAGAAACAAAAATCGAAGCGGACCTAATATGTGTTTCGCTAATTTTGTCATGGTTGTTTTAATCACATGGTTAAACAAATTTTTTTTTTTTTTTTTTAAAAAAAATAAACTGCGAGAGGGAGACATAGTTCAACAAATATTATTGAACTAATTTATAAACTTGGTTTCCATTTTTAACCTAAGACCTTAAGGTGCGTTTCGTTAGGTAGAAAGGAGAAGAATCGAATGAAATAGAATTTAAATTTGATGTTTAGTTGCATATATAAGAAATGAATGGTCATTCAAAAAGAATGACCATTCACCCATTTTGGGTGAATCATCATTCCTTTCTCACATAGAAAGAATAGTCATTCTAAGTTTTTTTCTTTATTTTTTTTCCATAATTACCTTTCAATATTGTAATATAATTAAAATATATTATATAATAGTTATATATTATAATATTTAAAATAATATAATATATAATAAAATATTATAATATAATATAGTTATAATAATATAATAATTAATTTATAATATAGTTATAATTATAATATATTTATTTAATAATCTATAATAA
>NW_010357470.1:197269-212872 GCF_000414095.1 Morus notabilis
TAATATTTAATATAATTAAATATTAATATACTCTTATAATTCTAATATTATTATCTATTATAGTGTATGTAACTATATAATGTATTAATTTTAATATATTTATTATATAATATATTATATAATAATAACTTTATTATACTATATTACACTTTATATATTATATTAATTATATTGATATATAAAATATTAGTGTTATATATAACATAAGGGTAATTTTATCAACATGAAAATATTCATGTTCTATTCTATAATATTCTTAAAAATTACAACCAAATAAATAAATCAACTTACTTTTTCGTTCTATTATTATTATCATTCTAATTTCCATTATTATTACCATTCTCCATTGCAAAGAGGTTTTTGCGTGAAAGGTTGTAGGCTCGATCCTACTTTATTAATCTTTATTTCTTATTTATAGAATGAAAAGTTGCTATGAGATATGCTAAATGAAAAAATGGTTTCTACTTTTGTGATTTAGTTTAATTTATTTGTTACATATCAGTATGAATTTGTAAATTTATTAATGATATATTTTCAGAGTGGAGCCTTTCAATCTCACGTCGTTCACTGAATGGATCCTGACGGAAGATGCCCCGGCATTACCAGAAACTCTTAAATTGTACAAAAGCTTAATATCTTTGGGGTTTAAGATTGTGTTCCTGTCAGGGAGATACGAAAAAACACGATCCGCAACTGAGAGGAATTTAATATATGTTGGATACAAGGCATGGGAAAAAGTTTTACTCAGGAAGTAAGCTTCTAATTAACAAAATATCAAGTTGAATTGCATGGTAGCTAGTACACTCTTGATATATATGGAATTAGTGAAATATATATATATATATATATATATTTATATATATATATATATAACAATACATAAAAGAGAAAGTTTTTTTAAGGGATTGTCACATAGCAGTCTCTCTCTTTTTTATTTTATTTTATTTATCTTTATTCTTTTGTGAATGTTTTTACATTTAAATTTTGTTAGTGTGTTTTTTTAAAATATATTATTTTTTATTTTACTCTTATGAGAGAATTTCTATAGATGTGCTCCTATTTTATTTTTGGTTGGTTACAAAAATTTTCTTCAAATATAACCCTATTTAATTTCTTTTATCAATTGTTATCTTTACAACATTCCTTTTTATCTAACAATACATAAAAGAGTCAAAGTTCTTTTTTATGGGGTTGCAACGTGGCAGCCCCTATACTTTTTTTTCCTCTTGTTTATCTTTTTTATCTTTATTCTTTTGTGAATTTTTTTACAGTTTAATTATTTGTGTGTTTTTTAAAAATATATTGTTCTTCACTTTACTCATATGAGGGTAATTTTTACACATGCAATCCTATTTTATTTTTGATTGGTTAGAATAATTTATTTTAAATATATCCCTACTTAATTTTTTTTTTTGTTAATTGTTATCTTTACACACATTCCTTTTTAAAATAAATTCAAAAATTATTAAATAGTTGTATAAATAAATTTCTCAATAAACAATAAACATTTCACACGTTCTAAAATTAGTATATATAAATAAGTGCTATTAGTATTACACTTTGTTACGGGATTTGAACTATACTACTATGGTTGCTGCAGGGATTCAGACAAGTCAGCATCGTCACTTGAGTACAAATCAGCTCAGAGGAAGCAATTGGTGAAGGATGGATATAGCATTGTTGGGAACATAGGGGATCAATGGAGTGATCTTTTGGGAACAGATCCTGGCAATAGGACCTTCAAATTGCCCGATCCCATGTACTACATCAGTTGAATTAAGTACGCGCTTTACTAAATCAAGTGTGTGCCAGTACGCGTTTTACTCTTACAATTTCGGTGTTAATTAAGTAAAGATTTTAGCTGTAACTTTCGGATCAGAAATTGTGTCCGGCTCCAAGCTAGCTATATAATAGAACTCATCACACAGTACTGTATAGTGAGCAAATTCCTTGTCTAAAAAATTTTTAAATACTATAATTTCCCTATTTTTAATCAAGCACAAGTAGTCTACTCGTGGGCCAAGTCAGGTTAGAGAATTTGTTTCAAACCATTAGGGTTTTGTTCAGTTCGCCGATTCGAGTTTTTAATTCGAGCTGAGATGTGATTTTATATGAGGACTTTTAACTGTAGCAAAAAAATTAGATGTGACTTTTTATGAGAGCTTTTAACTATAGTACAATTGAAATTAAAAATTCGAATCAGTAAAATCAGATCTGTATAAAAAATTTGATAATTTTACATACTTTTTCGTTTTCATGTGATTTTGACTAAATTTATTGTTCATAAACATACACTACCGTAAGGGTTACCGCCATAAAAAGACCTAAAACAAATTATGAAGAGGTATTTTAAGAGCTTATATGCTTCCTGAACAGCTTATTATGCTAGTGATCGAGAGTGAATTTCGGAAGTGATTATTGCTGTCTTTGATCATGTCCAAGAAAAAAATAAAAGAAAAAGAAAAAGAAAGAAACTTTGTCCTACACTCCTAATTACCTTGGCCATTCACGTACATGTCCAACTTTAATTTCAATTTATGAAGTCAAACTGATGATGATCAGGAATATCTAGCATTGGTTAGAACTGATCAGAACTTGTCGGAGTACTGAAAAGAAGCGACATTATAATATATGTATCATATCAAGAATGGATGTAGCTCTTTGACCCCGTATTATGTATCATATCAAGAATGGGAGTGGACATAATAACATGAAATTATTACTTTAGTTTGTCTGAAATTTCCACGTTTTTTAAAACTATTTCAGATTCGCAAGAATTATGGTAAAACTTACTGGAGATCATCAGCATGTTTATTTTTTTTCTTTGTTTTTTTTAACACATTACAATGAATGTATGATCGTTTCCTCTTCTGCTCTTCATGTTATGGTTAGGGCCATATAGACTCATGCTGTCGTTTTGTTCTCTGCTATCGTGATAACTAATCTTTTCCTGCTAGTTGGACCCGTCTAGAATCATGCAAGAGAAAGTGAAGGACAAGAGGATGGAACACGAAACAAATTAATTAAAGCAACAAATTGCATGTCCGGCAATCGGATCAGTCAGGCACGTGTAATTTTTTTTAATATGATCATTTAACATCGCTCAAATATGTGTGTAAGACTTAGTTTTTTTAATGTAATTTTTAATAAATATAGTCCAACACATAATATTAAGTTGAACGGGCATATAAGAAAAAAGTTAGGCCTACAAAAGTACACATGAAGAAAATTATATATATAATCGGACTGTAGAGAACTTAAAATTTCACCTATATATGTATATATACACTAAATTTATAAAATCAAGTGAATCTCACAGTTTTATGTTTACTATTTTATTTGATTTTCTTAGGTTTATTTTTTATTTTTTTTATTTTTATTTTTTTGCTGCGCATTATACACGATTAGTCAAACAATCCAACTGACGCTATAATTTTAAAGAGAAATTTCATCTGCCCGGCCGATAACATTATTATCACGTCGCAATTACTGATCATGTAATTACAAAGTGGAGACAAAAGAAAATAATAAAGCCGAGAGTAAAACAAAAGGAGAAGGAAAAGTTATTTAAATGTTGTGTTTTATTTCCTTAACTAAAGGTCTTTAAATAGGCCGTACCCTCAGAAAAAAAATAGGCTATACACTAACAGGAAATGCCAATAAAATAGCAACAGATACTTGACTATTAACATTTAACATGGACCCCTTTCCCCTATAGACTAGACAACAACCTGCCAGTGTAATTTTTTTTAATATGATCATTTAACATCGCTCAAACATGTGTGTAAGACTTAGTTTTTTTAATGTAATTTTTAATAAATATAATCCAACACATAATATTAAGTTGAACGGGCATATAAGAAAAAAGTTAGGCCTACAAAAGTACACATGAAGAAAATTATATATATCGGACTGTAGAGAACTTAAAATTTCACCTATATATGTATATATACACTAAATTTATAAAATCAAGTGAATCTCACAGTTTTATGTATACTATTTTATTTGATTTTCTTAGGTTTATTTTTTATTTTTTTATTTTTATTTTTTTGCTGCGCATTATACACGATTAGTCAAACAATCCAACTGACGCTATAATTTTAAAGAGAAATTTCATCTGCCCGGCCGATAACATTATTATCACGTCGCAATTACTGATCATGTAATTACAAAGTGGAGACAAAAGAAAATAATAAAGCCGAGAGTAAAACAAAAGGAGAAGGAAAAGTGATTTAAATGTTGTGTTTTATTTCCTTAACTAAAGGTCTTTAAATAGGCCGTACCCTCAGAAAAAAATAGGCTATACACTAACAGGAAATGCCAATAAAATAGCAACAGATACTTGACTATTAACATTTAACATGGACCACTTTCACCTATAGACTAGACAACAACCTGCCACTACTGAAACAATAAATAAAAAAAACTCAACAGAATGCCTAAAATTAGAATAACACACAAGTCATGAAACTAAACAATTTTGGCTAATTCAACAGATCATAGTTTGTGCAATACATTATTCACGTCGCATATTATATGCAGGCAGGTTTGAATAATTTTGGATCCAAAAATTTTTAAACGTGTTTGGTAGTTCACTCAAAAAAACAATGTGTGTTTGATACTTTTGATGAATAAAAATGTGTTTGATACTTTTGATGAATAAAAATGTGTTTGATACTAGCTAGTGGTCCACCGCATTAATCCCAGATTCCTTGAATTTAATTACCCTTCTATTTCCAACATGATTAATTTTGTTAATATTCTATTTTCCTCATACATGATTAAAAAATTAGGTTTTGTCCACTTCTTAAGCCAATCGTACGTTGTTGCAAAATTGTATTTAGTTTGTTCATCTTTTACAGAAATTAATTATCAAAATTCAAAAATTACTTGTCAAATTTTAATGTTTCTCTCAAGCTACATCATCTAAATAAATCGTTAATTAGTTGATTGCTCCCTCACAGAATATTGAGAGAAGAAAGTTGTTTATCAAAAGTCGGGCAAAGCTACATAATCTGGGGGCAAAAATAAGGATAATCAAAGAAATAAAGATTAAGTTACATATAATAGAATTGAAAAATAAGAAGAAAACATGTAATTTGAGTTTTATATGTGTGAAGTTGAAAGGACCCATAATGTTTTTTGTTTTGTTTTTTTTTTTTTTGGTATATATGAGTTATTTTTTTTTTCTTTTACTTTCGATGTGGGATTTTATTTTTATTTTTTATTTTTGGTGTTTTAAGACCAATATGAATGTAACAAAAGAAAAGTATATCTATAGAGGTAATACCGAGTATGGTGCTGACCGTGTGGTCCAATTCTTTGCAGATTTGACCTTTAAGGTCAGGATGGATTAGTGCAGAGATAGATTAGGTATTATAGAAAAAAATAGGGAAGAAAGGCCTTTAAGATCCATTTGGTAGGAAGGATGGATTGGTGCATGGATAGATTGGATATTAGAGAAAAAAATCGGGAAGGAAGGATAATATTTTCTTTGGAATAGAATAAAATGGAATGGTACGATTTGACCTATTATTAGAGATTAATATGGATCCTAATGGATCATAGTGAGTTGTTTATGATTCATGACTCGCTATAGTATTTGCACTAAGTTGATTCTTAAGAAATCTCAAATAAGATCTTGTACTTATTGCAACAAACGAAGCATGGGTTTGTTCGCTAGAAGAGATTTTTCTAAAAAATATTTTGTATGATAGGTATATATATGAAGGATCATGTTTATCTATTATTTTGTTTGGTAATAGAAAAAAAAGGATAAATGGATCTAATTTTGTTAAAAAAAATTCCAAATTCACCCACATGGAAATAAATTGATTTGCTTTAAATTTCTGTTTTTTTAAATAATAATTGATTTGCTTAAATTAAATATGCATATAGATACACGTTGTGAAAAATCACAGTGTAAATGCACCCTATCGCTAATAAATAATAAAGTAATAAATAGATCAATGTCGATCCCATGAGTATTGGGTTAATCTCAATTAAATACCAAAATTAATAATCTAAAAGATTATTGAAACAATCGAAATTAAATTAAAAATAATAAAATTAAAAATAAAACAAATAACTTAAATTATTTAGGTCTATGAGTTCTGCCGTTGCTAAAGTCCTCGTTTTTTGCAGTGTGCCTGTAGTTCATTTTTTTATCCCACTAGAGAAGTTTCTTATTTTTTTATTATCTTAAGACATTAGGAGAATTCTACACGGTCAGGATATGAAAAAATATCCTACCGATATGCTTTGTTTTAAACCGTTAGATGATTTATATCAAACTTTGATAATTTTGTGTACTTTATCATTTTAATGTGATATCGGTAGACATAAAATAAATATTTATGAAGAAGTATATTTTTAAAAAATAATATTAAAAGGTTTTGCCCAAGTCTCTTGCTATATACCCTATAAATTTTTTTCTTTGTTTCTGTCCCACTGAAACCAAACTCTGGTTGCAACACTTCTATATTTGATTGAAAAACATTTCATCACCTAAAAACACACACATAGCTTCAGACATTTCAAAAGTGTTCAAATTATTGTGAAATTATCAATATCAACATACAATTTAGTTAAATAACATAGTCCTGAAATCAACTAGAATTCATCGCATACATATAAAGATGCCCTTAAAAATATGCAATGAAGCTTATTCTACAGAAGTAATCATCGTGATGATGAAATTCATGATTAGAGTTCATCACGCGGGTATTGTTTGCCTTGTGATCCAAGAACATCAGACAAGTACGTAGTAGCTAATGAGGCATGAAGTGCAGCACCATAAGGAAATGCATCTTGGGCAATGTCGAAGTGAGCTGAGTGAACCGGTTCTTCTCCATGCGTTTCGTTCTTAATCCCAAGGAAGAAGAACAATCCCGGTAGTTCCTCTTGGTAGAAAGCAAAATCCTCCGACACCGTTACTTGCGGAGCTTCAAGAACTCTTTGGGGCCCAAGCATTTGAGTCGCTACATTCTTGAAGTGATCATATAATTTTTCGTTGTTATTAACTGCAGGGTATAAGGGTTTAACATCTTCAAAGAAATTGACGGCGGCATTGCACTTGGACACAGCGGCCTGCGCTACTATGACCTAGAACAGATATCAAACACAAGTTTTGAGTTCCTTTATTTAATGATTAGTGTGACAAACTAGAAAACAAACGAAAAGGAGGTGGAAAAAAAAAACTAGAATTAGGCTTAAAATGTTAAACTCATCCCAAACTGAGAACATAACATCAGCGCTTGATGGTATTTTAATCAGGATCCATGGAGATTAGGGAAGGCACGACTGGAAGAGAGAGAGAGAGAGAGAGAGAGAGAGAGAGAGAGAGAGAGAGGCTGCAGGAGAGGGAGGGAGAAAAGGGTAAAAAAACCCAAGGTGTATGGGTATTTTAGTCAGTGCAAAAATTTTAAATTATGCTACTGTGGCATATTTATAATAGTTTTGAGACCGCAAAAGTCAATCAACCCTAAAAATCTATGGCATATTACAAAATTATTTGAGGGTCCATTTAGTTCGTCGATTCAGGTTTTTAATTCGAGTTGAAATTTGATTTTATGTGAAAACTTTTTATGATAGTAAAAAAATTAGATGTGACTATTTTTGAGAACTTTTTACTATAACAAAACTTGAATTTTAAATTTAAATCGGTAAAATGAACAGAAGAACCTGAGTGATTTAGCTAAAAAAGAAAATTTGGGCCAATTTTAACTCCACATACAATACATCGAAAGAAACAGTCAATAAACATCAATTAATTAAGGGATAAAGAGAGAAATATGCTAAGATTTGAGATGAGTTAAAATTAATAGGCTAATAGTTTACATAAGTTAATAAATATGCCAAATTACTATTTTTATCTATAACTTGTCTGATTATAAACCATAACTTGACAAGTTATTGTCCATAATTCACGAGTTTTGTCCATAACTTATCTGGCTATGAACCATAATTTGACAAGTTTATCCATAACTTATCTGATTATGAACCATAACTTAACAAATTATGACATATTAATTTTTATAACTAAAAATTAACCTATATATTTTTTTAAACTTTTCATATTGACCTAGTTTTTATTTTTTCTGATTAATTAATTACCTCCTCAATACGCCTCCTAAGGTGCCTGATGGTCGAAAAGGCTCGGAAAGAGCCACCAATTGTAACAGTATTCGGGATGACATTAAATGCATCACTCCCTTCAAGTTTTGCAACTGTTACTACCTGCAGATTAAATAATGCCATAGTTATTAGTCCAGTACCAGCAGAAGATAATTTGGAACTATATGTAGCCTGTAGGGTAACTCGAGATTTACTAATGTATGAACATTTATATGTTTCGATAAGAAAGTCTGATGACACGAATTTGGAAGCTTTAAGATTATTAGAAATTAATTACTGTTTTTACAAAACAACCTAATTAAGACATGATTATGATTTTTGAGGTAAAAGTTAATGATTATGATTTTTTATTTCTTTTTTTCTTTCCTCCTTTTTTTCTAAGTTTTCTTCTACTTCCCACGTCTATATTCGGTTAACACGTTTCGTTTGCTATTATTCGACCCTAAAAGCAATGTGTTTGATTTTTCCCTCAAACAAATGATTAGTTTAGTAGTACTGTAGATTTTAAAAAAATTATTGTTAGCTATGCTGTAAAAAAAAAATTATTACAAAAAACAGCTGAATATTTGATAAATTATAATTATACGAGTATTGATTCTAGGGACATTATAAGTATTATAAAAGTTTTATTAATTGTACTTTAAAATGATTGTCGTACAATCTTAAAGCTAAAGTTGTTTTTGAGCTGCTTTTAATTTTAACTGTAAATTCTTCAAAAATTTTTTAAGAATAACTTTTCATAATTTTTACTAAACATAAATTTCAACTGTGGATGGTTAAAGAATTGATTTTGTACTCTAAAAATCACTACCAAATATATCCAAAGTAGTCCTATCCCCCAGAAGAAATAAATGTTCACAAATCACAAAATCTATTTTTCTTCTTGATAGAAAAACTTAAAACGAACTAGGTATCATGTGGAGAATAAGCTGCTCATTAATAGATTAGTGTAGTACTGTAAACATATTATAATATAAGGTAATTTTTATTTGATAAATCAATAGGTAGATTATTTGTCGTATTCAAACATCAAAAAGCACGAATGGAAGCTAAACATTTATGTACTTCTTTTTGGTAGAAACATTTATGTACTCATGCTTATTGTTCTTTTAAACAATACTAACTAATTATGCTTATTGTTACATGCAGTGATCTTACGGTCGTGTTTGGAATTAATCTTCTATTTATTTTTTATATTTTTTGAGAAAAAAATAAAAATATTTTTAAAATTACGTTTAGTGCAATAAAAATAAAAAATATAAGTGAAAACGATTTTATGATTTAGCGTAAAATGAGAGAAAAATAAAAAAAAGACTTTTAGTCATTTTTTATTTTTTGTTTTCATTTTCTCCACTCTCGAACAAAGTGAGAGAAAGAGAGATATTAATGGATTTTTTTACACCTTAAATAATCTCTTAATAAAACTACTAAACGCATTTTTAAAAATGATTTTTGTCTGACATTGAAAACATTTTCATTTTTATTTTCATACAAAAATTAAGATTATTTTAAAAAGAGTTCCAAACGCGCCCTACACTACCCAAAAAAAAAAAAAAACCATATAATTAATTAGTTTTTACAAATGCAAATCTCGTGAGAAATTATTTACCTGAGGGTCTCCCGGTTCAGCTTCGCGGGAGATGAGATGTTGTAAGCTAATAATGACATTAGCAGCTGCTACTACTGGATCTATACCCATATGAGGCTGAGCTGCATGACCACCTTCTCCAGTAATTACAGCCTCAAAAGTGCCACTCCCGGCCATAAAATCACCTGCTCTGGACCCCACTACGCCTACCGGTACATCCGGCGCGACATGTAGCCCAAATATGGCTTTCACTTCTTTTAGAAGTCCGGTTTTCCAGACTTCCCTAGCCCCAGCTCCTCCTTCCTCAGCCGGTTGGAATACAAGAAGAACAGTTCCCTAATAATATTAAAACAGTACATGTGTATAAATTATGCTTAGGGCTGTTAAAGCTGGTATATAATTAGCTTCTTTTTTCTCGTTGTCTTACTATAGCTAGTTTTTGTTCGAAAGAAAGTCAAATAACTAGCTAGAAGAAAACAAGTGGTAAATAGAAATTAACAAATTATTACTTGCAACTCTTTTTCATGTTCTTTGAGGATCTTGGAGGCACCGAGAAGCATTGCTGTGTGTGCATCATGTCCACAAGCATGCATCTTTCCATCGATTTTGCTCTTGTGCTCCCACTCCACCATTTCCTAAAGCATACATAATTAGTGCAACTTAATTCAATATTGTCTTTTAATTAACACAACAATTATATTTTAAGGTAATGGTTATTACTTAAAAAAGATCACAGAGTCTGCAGAGTAGGACTAAAACAGATATTGCAAAAACATACATGGATTGGCAGTCCGTCCATATCTGCTCTTAGCGCAACAAAAGGCTCTTCCATAGTCCCGACATAGCCGATGACACCGGTTTTCGCTACCGAGCTTTTGTAGGGAATTTTCAGATTATCCAACTCCTGTCTGACCCGCTCACTGGTCTCAAATACATCGTAAAGCAATTCTGGACATTCATGAAGGTCATTCCTGATTCCCACCATCCAATCAAACACCTCTGGTTTATTGGCATGCTCGAGGAAATTTGAGGACGTTATAGAGAGGTCTGAGAGTACGAGTGTTGGTACAAACACGCAAAGGACTAGAAGGAAGGAGGTAAAACACTTGGCGAACGCCATATTTTTCTACTGATGATGGGGTTGAGGTTGGTGTTTTTGGCAACAGGTGTTATAGATGGGGAATAAATATGCCTCATTGACCGACCAGAATTGAAACACGTTTCCAATTTAAAAGTGTGATATTATTATACGTATTACTATTGTCTCTAACTGCCAATAGAAACAATAGTATTATTATATTATATTGTTTTTAAGTGTGATATTATTATATGCATTTTCGTCAGAAAAGCCAAGATACTATTAAGATAATTTTGTATGATACTTAAAGTTTGAAAGTGGTACACACTGGTGGTCCAGAAAACCGATTTTGTTATCGACCCCACCAATAATTGTAGGTGAAGATGGTTCTAAGAGCGCTTATGAAGTCGATTCTGCGTAAGTCGAGAGGTATGCGAGATTTGTTCTGGGATTTATTATTTATAATTCAAATATACGAAATTTAAACAATGAAATCATCCTAATAGATTGTAATCTTCATTTTTTAGGAAACTCTCTTAAAAGATGAGAGAAATATCCCTGAATTAAATAGAAAAACCAGTAGGGACGATGATCAATGATATAAATAAGAGATTGTAGGTAAAAGGATTCTGAAGTGTGATTAAGAGCAATTAGAGTGTAATTCTCTCTGAAAAGTAGTGAACTCTCTCCTCCCCACAATAGATGTAGCTCTTGAATCAATGACGACCACTATAATTCTTGTCTGTTCTTACTTTTTAATTACTTTTTTAACCGTGATTTTGATCTAAAAACTCGCACAGATTATTTTAAAACTTGTTATATTTCTGTTGACGAATTTTACCGTCCACGTATATAATAAACCCGCTTTTGTTGTCCACATATAACTGGGCTGTTTATCTCGTGTGAAAACATTGAGAGGGTTCAAATAAAAATCTTGAAGATCAGTCTTTATCAAAGCTCGCACCTCGCAATTACCAACGCAGCTTGTTATACCCGTGATCGACCTCGGGTTTCTGTTATAACCCTTGGGTAGAACTCATCCCCAAAAGCTAGCTTGTAGAGAGATGGTGTCCAAATGGTTATAAACTCACATGCTAAGCCCATACTTTAGCAATGTGAGACTCAACCATGATCCTAACATACCACCACGCTTCCGACACCGACGTCCACGGCGGCCCACTCTGGATGGCCCACTCTGGCCTTTCCAGGTCGCCCGTCCCCAGGTCACCCCTTCCGCAACGTGGGCCTGAGGAGGAGCATGCTCTGATGCCAATTGTTATAACCATTGGGTAGAACTCATCCCCAAAAGCTAGCTTGTAAGGAGAGGGTGCCCAAATAGTTATAAGGAAAATAGTAGAAAATAAGCCAATATGAAAAGTTTAAGAAAGTATATAAGCCAATTTTTAGTTATAGAAATTAATAGGTCATAACTTGTCAAGTTATGATTCATAACCAGATAAGTTATGGACAAACTTGTCAAGTTATGGTTCATAACCAGACAAGTTATGGACAATAACTTGTCAAGTTATGGTTCATAACTAGACAAGTTATGGACGAAAACAATAATTTAACCTATTTATTAACTTATGTAAACTATTAGCCTATTAATTTTAATTCATCTCAAGTCTTGGCCTATTTCTCTCTTTCTAACTAAATCCACATATTAGATTTATATTTTAACAATGTGGGACTCAACTAGAATCTTAACAGTTTCCGCAGCATGATAATTGTTATCGCTCATGTGGCCAAATTTCCAAAATGATCATTGCTGGACCATTCACGTGTCGGCCAACTTTTCCCTCGAAGTCAAATTGATGAGGAATATCTATTGGATTCAACCAAAGATTAGTACTTTACTGAAGATAAACGACATTATACATGCATCAATGATGGGTGTACCGCTTCGATGCCGTGTACAACTTTCCTATTTCTGCCTGTAGCCGAAATGTGCTCTCTCTGGGAAAATAATATCCATTTTTAGTTCTCTGAAATTTCCACGTTTTAAATAACCATTTCAGAGTCGCAATAATTATGGTAAAGAAACTATATATGTTGAGGATGTTTTTTATTTTTATTTTTGTAAAACTTATTGCCTATGAATGATTCGCTAATTCCTCTTAATGAATGTTAGGGTTAGCTAACAAACAGATTCTATGCGCTGTACGTCTTGTTTCTTTCTTTGCTATCCTGATATATTTAAAAAAATATATATATATATATATATTTTAAAAAAAATCTGCTACTTGGACATTTGCTATTTGGAATCATATACGAGAAATTGCAAAGGACAAGAAGATTGGAACACAAAACAAATTAATTAAAGCAACACATATTGCATTTTATTAAATTTAAGGGAAAATGTATATATGTCACAGTTTTATAATCTGTATTAATATTTTATTTGATTTTGATAGGTCTTTTTTTCTTTTATTTTTTGTGCATTATACAACGATAGCTAATAGAGAATCAGTCCGCGACAATCCGAACGACGATTATAAATTTTATTATTGAAAGAGAAATTTCATCTGCCCACCTGGCCGGCCGATAACATTATTATCATATTCTATTCACGTGGTATATTAATGCCCGCGTGTCCGAAATCGAATAGTTGAGGATCCAAAATTACGTAAACATGTTTGATACCAGCTAGTGGTCCACCATGCACGTTTACGTTGATTCGTACCCTTCCATTTCCATTATAAGATTAGTTTCTGTCCACTTCTCATCATGCCAATATATCGTATGTTAACTGCTCATTGTATTTTTTCTGTTTATCTTGTAAATAAATTATTGAATTCAAATTATCTGTCAAATTATTGCAATTCGTGTCTAAGTCATGATATAATCAAACTTAACATTATTTCAGAAATTGTGCCTCTTAGTTTTACAAATTTATTGCTTACATTCAAAGTGTATTAAATTATGTGATTGATTAAATTGGTTGAGCGTCACTTTGGAATAAAATAATTTCATGCGCCCACTTTAAGTTTTGTTTCATTCAACTCGTACTCAGCAGCTGCCTTGCTTCCCTTTCACACCTTCAGCAGCTGTGCTTCAGTACTAGCTAGGGATGGCAAAAATCCACAGCGTGAAAAAAAAAAAAAAAAATCCCTATCCCCCGTCTCATTAACCCGCTTAAGTTTTCAGTGCGAGACGGGTTATATCCCGACAGATTTGGGGTACTCACAATTAGTACCCCCAATATTTAGGTAGCTAGAAATTAATACATATTGGAAATTAAAGTAATCACGACATTGATCATAATCAATCCAAAATACAATGAATTAAAACATTTTTAGACTTCAAATAACATAAGACAAACATAGAATCCATGATCTTAATAAAAAGTGCCTAAAATGCATATAATCTAAAAGACATAAATCGGCATCATCACTAGTTCTTTTTCAAATATCTACTATTATAGATGATTTCTTCAAAGAAAGAGAAAAAAAAAAAATAAAGGAAACTTGTTGACTACCAATTTTATAAGCAATAACATATGGTAATGAGAAATATTAGAAATACTAAGTACCTCAACTTTAACATCTCTATAGTCATAATAGTATACATAAACTACGACTGGGAGAAAAACCAAGTAAGTGTATTCAAAACTTAACTGAATACTATGAGAAAGATACACGAAACAAGTCAGTCACATCAGCACACGACATCAATTTAGTTTTTAATTAAAACTGTCAATGTCGTGTGCTGATGTGATTGACTTGTTTCGCGTATCTTTCTCATAGTATTCGGTTAAGTTTTGAATACCCTTACTTGGTTTTTCTCCCAGTCATATGATTGTGTTTATGTATACTATTAGTACTAGTGCTGAAACTTTGGACGGGTCGCCTGCGATCACTGAAAAGTCTAAATTTTTGCCCGAGTACCGAACCCAAACTGTCCAAAAATTCAGGTTGCCCGACCCGACTCAAATTTCACAATGAACGGGCTTCGGACAGGAGGTGGCTGCCCGACCGGCTGCTCGAATTTTTAAACTTTTTTTTATATTATATTTTTATATTGTATAATTATAATGTGTACAATTTAAAATTTGAAATGAGCACACGACCTATATAAAAAAAATTATTTCTTAATTGATTTTTAAATTTGTAATTCATGATTGCCTCGTTAAAAACCTTACCAAGAAAAACCCAATTGGGATTAAAACTTGGTAAGAAAAAAATAGTGCAATCATTGTGGGATGAATTATAAATTTGACGAACTTACAAAGTCTATATAAGATTATAATAACACTATACAAATTAGAAATTACAAAGTAAATAAATATTTACAAATTACAATAATAAAATTTAATTTGAAACAGATTAAAAATTAATCTATTAACCTCGTCGATCCATTCTTGGCTTGCCAGTGAGATTGTATCGTGTAAGCGTTGGTCGGAACGATCCCAATCCTTGATGCACACCAAAGCTTCAACAATATCCTGTTGCAATTCATTTCTCCGTTCTTCAAGTATTCGGCCGGTTGTACTGAATGCTTGTTCGGCTGCAACAGTGGAGACCGGGATTGAAAAAATATCCATTGCCAGTCGTGTTAGGATCAGCCAAGTTAATGCTCGTGCCCTCCACCACTAAACGAAATCAAACATTTCACTATTGTGTACAACTAAGCCCTCACTCAGGTACGCCATTAACTCGTTGAATCCGCCGTTGTTGCTGCCACCTCTTGACGAAGATCCACTCCCAGATTCTTCTTGACCTCGAGTCGTCGTCGTCTTCTTCTTCTTCTTAGACAACCCGAAAACATTCAAGAATGAATGTGGATTGTCGTCTCGTTGTTG
>NW_010357470.1:213379-233727 GCF_000414095.1 Morus notabilis
GATTTTGATTACATGCTTGTAGAAATCTAAACCAATCTTGTATTCTTTGATTACTACCTTGAATCCAAGCAATGTTATCTCTAATTCTTTTAATATGACCTGACATTGATTTTAAACTGGATTTTACTATTAAATTAATTATATGACATGCACAACGTTGGTGGAAAATATCATTATTACTGAATAAACTTAAATCATTTTCAAAAAGTTCTATTGCTTTAGTATTCGCAGTTGCATTATCTAATGTTGTGGCCATTATTCTATCTCTTAAACTATATTCATCAATAACAGATAAAATTGTGTTATATATTAAATTGGCAGTATGTGATCCTCTAACACATTTGAAACCTAAGATTCTCTTATCCAAATCAAAACCTTTATAATAATGTTCGGTTACAACTAAATAATCATTGTTGGCAACGGCGAACCAAATATCCGCTGTTAACGTAATGCAACCACTAGTAGAGTATAGAACGTTGATTAATGCTTCATTTTCTTGTTTATATAATTTTAATACATATTTCCTAAGAGTAGTTCTAGAAAAAAAATTATGCATTAGGATTATGTACAATTTTAATATAACGCTGCCAATTTCTTTGTTCAGTAAAACTTAGTGGTTGATCTAATGTGGCTATTAGTCGTGCCATTTTCATACGATCAACTTGCGGATCGTATTTCCACATGCTTAGACCGTCGGTTTGGCGGTCAAACGATAATTAAGTTTTGCGGAGATCAGCTCCGCCTCCTTACTTTTGAAGACACTTTTCAGAGTGTCTTCTTAAGTGTGTAGTGCCGTGAATAGTGTTACCTTGTAATTTCTCACCACAATATTTACATTGAGCTATGTATTTAATGTTACCGTTATTGTCGATCTCCTCGAATGTGTTGAAGTGCTACCAAACTGCTGAGGTGCGCTTGCATTTCTTCTTAGAACTTGCAACACTTGTACTAGCACTACCGTTTGCCTCTCCTCCACGGCCACCAGTGCCACCACCATTACGTCCCTGACCTCTAGTACGTCCACCAGGGGTCGAATTTGCAGTTTCCTCAGTAACTCTTTCTGTAGTTTGCGATTCCTGCGTTTGAAAAATATTAGGAAATTGCCCTTCTTCGATGTTGAATTGGGCATCAATGGGAATATCACCACCATAACCATAAGAGAGATTGAGAGTGCTTTAAGAGAAATTAAGAGAGATCGATAGAGATTTAAGCGAGATTAAAAGAGATTAAGAGAAATTGAGAGAGAATGAGAGTTTTTGGGTGAGGAAAATGGTTGGGGGAAAGGGGGGGTATTTATAGGAAAATTTTCGGCTTGAAAATTTTTTTTTTCCCCCAAAAATTCGAGTCCAACGGCTAGTAACATTTTCGGGCAATCGGGCGGGTCGGGCAGGATTCGGGCGGTTCAGGCAACGGTAAAAAATGTAGCCGTTGGGGTTTGAATTTTCGGGCATAAATTGGGCGGCGGGTCGGGTTCGGGCAAATGGTCAAAAAAATTCAGGCATTTTTGGGCAACGGGCAAAATTCGGTAACGGTAAAAAAAATTCAGGTAATGGTCCAAAAAATTTGGGCAAATTCGGGTAAAATTTGGGCACATTCGGGTTACGCTGGAAAATTCAAAAAAAATCTGGCGGACGGCAGGGGACAACTTCTCCACGGCGGCGGGCAGTCGGGGGAATGAATATTTTCGGGTTGCCCGAGCCCGTGCCCGAAAAATACCCTGGACGGGCGGCGAATGGCACATGCCCGCCGCCCGAACTTGCACCACTAATTAGGACTATAGAGATGTTAAAGTTGAGGTACTTATGGCTTATTCTTTTGGAGTAGAACTTAAAAAAAATTTAGGACCTGTTCTTTTGGAGTATGACTTGAGTGTAGTCCTTGAGTTGAATTTGAGTTATAACTTGAGTTTGTGTTTGGTTGTGTACATTTGAGTTATGGTTTGAGATAAGAATCTTTTTTGAGTGAGTCAAAACTTGAATTTGTATTTAGATAGTATTTTAATAAAAACTCAATGGTGATGAAAAATTTTAATAGGGTATATGGGTGATGTTTTATTCATCTTTTCGTTGTCAACGCATAGAAAAAAAAAACCAATCAGGATTAAAACGAAAAAGTTATAGCATTTTTAAAAATAGAAAAAATATTGTTCATTAATTTGAGTTCGAGTTTCTGAACTCGAGTTGAAGGAGAAACTTGAACTCGAGTTTTAGTCCCAAACTCGAGTTCAAACTTAAAAGAACATGAACTTGAATAAAATTGAAACTCGAGTGGGCTTTTTTTTTTTTTGAGTTTTTAACCCTGCCGAACAGCCCCTTAAACTCAAGTTACAACTTTATGCAAGTTCATATTTATTTGTAAAATTTGAGTTTGAACTTGAGTTTTAACTTAACTTTTAACTTGAGTTTGGGGCTAAAATCTGAGTTTAAGTTTCCCCTTTAACTCAAGTTCTTAAACTCAAACTCAAATTAATGAACAATATTTTTTCTATTCTTAAAAACATCATAACTTTTTCGTTTTAATTCCGATTGAGACGATTTTTTTTCTATGCGTTCACAATGAAAAGACGAATAAAACTCCACCTATATACCCTATTAAAATTTTTCATCACCATTGAGTTTTTATTAAAATACTATCTAAATATAAATTTAACTTTTGACCCACTCAAACACAAACTCAAATAGATTCTCAATTCAAATCATAACTCAAATATGCACATCCAAACACAAACTCAAGTTACAATTTTAACTCAATTTTAACTCAAAATCTACACTAAAATCACTATAACTAAAAAATGCAACCGAACAAGTCTTAAATTTTATCTGGGGTTTAGTTTTAAACTTTTGATGGTTTGGTTTAACTCAAACCAAACCAATTCGACCATATACTGACACTTACAAAAATAACCAACCCATATTAAATAATTAATCTTCCATCTGTTTTGCTGATTATGTTACGACCACGTCAACAAAAAAGGCTACAAAATTGAATGAAATATGAAGGAAAGAGGTTACTTACTAAAGAAATAAAGTTAACAAAATGAAGTTGTGCATTAGGAATCAAGGGAGAAAGTGACATAATTTGGCTGTAGAAAGTGAAGATAATTAAGGCCCCAATTATTTCGCCGATTTGAGTTTAGAATTCAAGTTTTGTTACAGTAAAAAGTTATCAAAAACAGTCGCATCTAACTTTTTTGTTACAGTAAAAAACTCTCACATAAAATCATATCTCAACTCAAATTAAAAACTCAAATCAATGAACTAAACGGACTCTAAAAGAACAACCGGCCCTTCTATCTCAAAAGAAGTGCTAAACATGCCATATGCTATATTGGAGATGCTCTTACATTCTTTTCCTTTCCTCTCTGTTCATTTGCACAAGACTCATACAACCTATTTTAAAATCTATTAACCACTAGAGCAACATACTTCAAAAAAAAAAAAAAAAAAAAAAAAAAAAAAAAAAAAAAAAACAAAGCAAAAGACTTGGGAGTTGTTCTTTTGTAACAAAACTCACAAAAAGTTTAAACTCAAGTTACAATTTTATTCAAGTTCACGTTCTTTTAATTTTTAACTTTATTCAACTTTACTCAACTTTATTCAAGTTACAACTTCAACTCAAGTTATAACTCAAATTTAACTCAAAAATTACACTCAAATTACACTTTAAAAGAACACACCAAAAGAACAACCCCTTGGTGTGGTTGGATTTCATCTTAACTTTTATATATTTTTGTTTTGCTTAGCTATCCTGCCTCTTAATTTTTACTATATATAAGTAATTATTGGTCTTAATTGTACGATATGTTAAGTGACGGCATGCCATTTTTTCCTCAAGGAATAAAACGACATGTGTTTTCTTTTCTTCTCTTCTCATTTTTTTAACTAGAAACGCGTTTCTTTTCTTTTCATTTTTTTTAACTATAAACGACGTGTTTTCTTTTCTTTTCTTTTCATTTTTGTCACTAGAAACGACACGCTTAACGCTTAAGCAAAGAATTTGGACAGGCTAGGCCGACATATTAAGCCCACTTGACTGGTGATACATAACGGCCCATAAGCAAGGGCCCGTAGAACCGCGTTGTGTGTGCGTCGTATCAACGCGTTTGCGAAAGGGAAAACCAAGTCAAGCAAAAATAGCACATAATCAATTCAAAACCCGATCTTCGTCTCCGATAAAAACACTCGCTTTCCTAAAACAACGAAACCCTAGAATCGGAAATCGAATTCCTCAGAAATCATCGCCATGGGGAACACCGAGAAATTGATGAACCAGATCATGGAGTTGAAGTTCACATCAAAATCGCTTCAACGCCAGTCCCGAAAGTGCGAGAAGGAAGAGAAGTCAGAGAAGCTCAAGATCAAGAAGGCCATGGAGAAAGGAAACATTGACGGCGCTAGAATCTACGCCGAGAACGCGATCCGCAAGCGCACCGAGCAGATGAACTACCTGCGGCTGGCGTCGCGGCTCGACGCCGTCGTTGCTCGGCTCGACACGCAGGCCAAGATGACCACAATCAACAAGTCCATGGCGAACATCGTTAAGTCTCTCGAGTCGTCCCTGGCCACCGGCAACCTCCAGAAGATGTCGGAGACGATGGATCAGTTCGAGAAACAGTTTGTGAACATGGAGGTCCAGGCGGAGTTCATGGAGAGCGCCATGGCTGGGTCCACCTCGTTGTCGACGCCGGAGGGCGAGGTCAACAGCCTGATGCAGCAGGTGGCCGACGACTACGGGCTCGAGGTGTCGGTCGGGCTCCCGCAGCCGGCGGCGCACGCGGTGCCTGCCAAGGAGACCGAGAAGGTCGACGAGGACGATCTCTCCAGACGCCTTGCCGAGCTTAAGGCTAGAGGTTAAAATTTATTTTTAAAGGGAAATTGACCCATGATCATGAGGATTTCGTATGCGCTATGTATTATGTGATTATATATGTGAGTGATTACTGCTGTTCACAAAATTAGAACTTATTATGCGTGTAAATTTGATTGAGTTTAGCTTTCGCTCTGTTTTTTCTTTCATACCAATGACGTTAACTTTGTTGTGTGCTAGTGTTGATGCCTTTTAACATATAATTCCTGTCTAAGTTTATCTTCCTTTTGGTGTTAAAAAGGTGCTCTAGGTGTCATCTCTTGGCTTTTCCCCATTTGGGCTTGGAAGTTTGTGCTTAAATATAATGATTTTGCGTCTCTATGAATAATTTACATGGATATCGATGGTAGTAAAATTTCTTGTGGGAATGTGCATTATGGGCATCAATGCCGTTGCTTATGGATGATTTTGCTTTGTTTTATCCCTTTTCTTTGATGAAGTTTTCCTAGTTTTTTGAGAATGTCCAAAGAAAGACACCGTGGATGTCAATGTTTTTTGGTTTGGTCGAATTGCAAGTCTGGAATGCATTTGTTCATTTGGTACCTTTCTTCATAACATATGATAACGCTCTTCTAATGCTCTTTAATAGTTCTCCTTCCACTTGCTTGCTCTTCTATTGGTAGAAACTAGAGAGAAAGTGGTTTAAACTGTATCCGAGTTTGTAGCAAGTTAATTTTGATATCTGGATTGTTAGTTAGCTAGTATTCTTTTCATGTGTGCAATATTCTTCTCTTTAGTGCTATGGTATCGTATATGAGGAAGATTGGAGTGCTTGCTATTTATAGTAGAGTATTATTAACATAAAATTAAAACTTGTACAATTGATGTTAAATAGTGGTAAATAGTCACGAGGAAGAGCTTCAATCATTCTTTACACCTAAATTTCAGTAGCCTTTGTCTTGGGATTTCATTAGATTCTCTCTACATCAGATATTTCGAGGAGGGGGTACCGGGTACGCATATGATTGTTGCATAATCTGTTTCTCATTTGTTTACAACAAGGGGATTTGGCAGGGTTCTGTTTTATTTTGCCGCTGCTTGGATTTTACTCCGATCAACATATGACTTTGGATTGTGTCTTTTTCTCTTTTTCCCCTTTTCTGCTTCATAGAAGACCGGTTTCCAGTTCTGGTGTCTGGCTGTTGATTTTGGTGGCTTGTGTCTTGTGTTTTATGGAGTTTCTTGAATGAATTTTAACGTGCGTGTTGGATATCGATACAATGTTGATCTTGGTTAGAAGAGTCATACGAGTACTTACCTTTCAGAAATCAGGGTTAATCTAAGAGAGAGAGGTTTACACAACTGAAAGCATAGTAATTGTTAAGAATATTTTTTTTTTAACTCCTATTTAGCTCTTTCTGTGCTGGTGGCATTATGCTTTCTAAAGTTGTTCTTCATTCTGCTTACATGCCTAGTCCTATGTTGAAATTGGTTTTTCACTTAATTACTTGGAGAATTAGTTGGTGTTGATGTCGGGATTCTATTACATAGAAGAAATCTAGTGTGTGCTAAAAAAAAACTATGGTTTTTTCTGTTTGGCTCGACAAAATGAACCGTGATAGCTTATAGCCTTATACTTGTTACTAATAGACTAATAGTTACATAATTTGCCTACCATTGTTCGTCAGAATGTGGACAATGGATGAACGCATTTCTTTCAACAAGAAAGGTATAAAGAAGTGGAGGGAAAACAAAGAAAATAGTATTTTTGAAGATTTTGGTTTTAACTCTTAGAGTGTGTTCATTTGTACAATATAAGTCATGACTTGAGTTATGTATGTGACAAAACACTGTAACAAAAAAGTTAAATTTAAATTTATGTGAGAGAAAACACTGTAGTAATATGACTTGAGTCATAACTTGAGTAATGATTCGAGCCCGTTTGGTTCGAAGATTCGTTCTTTGATTTGAATCATGGTTCATGGGTCGCTACAGTATTTTCTCTTATAAAAAATACACGTAAATCGAAAATGGTGCTAATCTCATGGTTTTAATTCATGAACCAAACGGACTATAACATGGTCTATACACTTATTGAATAGAGAATACTTGTAGTTGGAAAGAGATGAGCAAAGAGCCTCTATCGGGCAAGGAATTCGTTTGATTGCAATAAGATCTTGCTAATTCCTAAGGCTTCACAACTGCAGTTAGCTTTCTTTTTAAACATTCATCACATATATCTGGAATTAAAGGAAGATGAATGCTAAATGCAGACTCTATTACAGATGTTATCTTATTTGTTTGACATATAGCATGTTGATTTTATCGAATAAATACGCTTAACAATCAGTCATTTTTTCAATCTTATTTACAAGACTGTCATCTTTTTTTTTTCAACTTAAAATTATTTATTTTATGCACCTTTTTGCGAGAAAATTTTTTAATATATTTTTTTGATTTTTTTGAAAGTGGAATTGCATTAACAGAAAAACAGATACAACACAGTCGTCTCAGTACAATTTAGCTAACTCTCGAGGGTAAAATGCATGTTTGAAGTTTGAAAACGAAAAATCACCTCGGGCAAGCATACTAAAGGCTTGAAAAGGGTAAAACCCCTCCCAAATAGATAAGGCCCCATAGCGCTGGAGGAAAATATCATAAAACTTCAAAAAGAGATGACATCTACACAGACTAGAAAGGATTCTAGCCGGACTAAGACTACCATTTCAGTGAAAAAACATTCGGTATTAAACCGAACACCAAAATCTAACAACAAATAACAAACTAATAAACAATAAAGGGGTTGTTTGGTTGAAGGATTCGTACCCTGATTCAAATTATGGTTTATAATTCGCTACAATGTTTTCTCTCACAAAAAATACACGTAAATTAAAAATTATCTCAATCTTATGATTCTAATCCATGAACCAAACGTCTCTCAAAAGAAAGGTGGGTGGGGAAACCAGCACTCTTGTTACAACAAACATAGAAAAATAGAAAAATACAACTACAGAAACACAAAATCTGAGCGCGACCGTCACCACGATTCGTGGTTCTGAGGACCCTCAACGCCCATCCTCCAGTGGCCAAAGCACCAGAGAGCACTCACACCTCCTCGGAACACATTTTGGGCATTCCGAATCTGCCCCAGGTCACCCCCTGCCGGCGGCACGAACCTTCCCACGGGAAGGCTCCTCAACACCAGCGGATAGCACACGGCAGCCAAATCGGCCCCCCAACAACCAGAAATGATAATTGTTCGCTAAACAACAACTACTGGGACAAGAAAATAAAACTAGTTGTATGATTGTGCATTGAATAGCTCAACTCACTTTGCAGTGAGTGAAGGAATATAATCCAAGAAAGATAAAATGTAGCCTGGAAGTTCACATAACGACGCCCACTTGGTTGTTCCAAGAATCTTTGTAATTGAACCTATAATCAGCTCTGACCTCGGCTGCAGAATAATCACTGCACATAGCCACTGCATACAAATTGCCGTTTCAGAAAGAGAGTAGAAGAAAGATACCAAAGCAAAGTGCTCACGAGTGGATAAATGTTGCCGTTTGGTGTTTTACATTTAATACACCGAGGACGCATAGGGATGCGTAGCCACCAAAAATGATGTTCTTGACTTCTTTCCATATTTATCACCGCTTTACCTCGTCGTCTAGTGTGAGACAAGGTGACTCAAATTTGTCATTTGTTGTCTCGCAATTTAGTACCTTGTCACGTTTTTAGTATTTGATTTGTTACGAGTATAGGTGCACAAAATTCTCTGAATTCGAATTTTCACAAATGACATTTGGTTCATAGATTCAGAATCATTTTCAATTTACGTGTGTTTTTTATAAGAAAAAATACTGTAACGAATTACAAATTATGATTTAAATCATAGTAAGAATCTATCAACCAAACGAATAAAAATCCTCTCAAAAAAAAAAAAAAACCTTCAAGGTCTAATTTGCAAACTAATACAGTGCAATTTATAATGGACGTTAATGAAAAGACGACAATCAGAGTTTCAAATGGTAAACTTAAAATTTTAAAACTTTGTATTGAAAGTCAGGCCTTGATTGCGAAGTTTTGGTGGGGCGGTGACGAGTCGGAGAAGAAAATTCATTGGCTAAAATGGGAGAATTTATGTAGGCCTAAGAGAGAGGGTGGTATGGGCTTTAGAGATATTGTCGGCATTCAATCAGGCTTTATTTGCCAAACAGTGTTGGCGTCTCGTTACTGGGCCCACCTCGCTTGTGGGACGGGTCTTTATAGAATTTGAATTTGAATAACTAAAAAAAATAAAAATTTGAAATTTTTTTTTTTTTTTTTTTTAAAACCACGTGTCCAGCTCATACGTTCGCCGTCGTAAACAGTTATGTGTCCGTCCCTGGCAACAGCTCTCCCTCAATACCCGTCTTCTCAGACACCTGTCTTCTCTCCTTCCTATTTTCATTTCCTCCGTCGTCTTCCTCTGTCTGTCTGTCTCTCTCTCTATCTGTCTAGGTTTCTCTGTTTTGTCTTTCGTTATATTCACAAGAATTCCCCCACTACATTTCGGTTTCAATGCCATCCCCTTCATTTATTTCTTTCACCATAAAAGCTCTCCATCTGAACAATTACAATTACACATAAAAGTTCCTTTTTTTTTTTTTTTTTTTTCAGAAACTGTTGAAACACATGTGCGCAAAACCCCTCCTTCTTCGTTCGATCCCTAATGCAATGATCTAAAAGCTTTTCTATTCGAAGCTTTCTTGGTTTTTGGAAATGGAAGATCACGAGGAGGAACAACCGGCTTTTGAGATTGGGGTGGTGGTTCCGAAGACGAGTAATGTCAAGGCAGAGGACGAAAGTTCCGACTGTGTGGAGGCTCTTGTACGTGAGTTTAAGAATGTGGGTCTTGTAGTCGAGAGAGTCATTGGCGTTGCTGATCAGTTTATCAAGGTTTTTAATATAAATTCCTTTCCTTTCTTTCTCACTTTGCAATTTCCTTATTAAAGATTTTTACTTTCATGGCTGGCGGTTGCATAAGTTCTTCCTTTTCTAGGTTTTCGAGCATCACTTAGTAGGGGGAAAAAAAACGCATATATATATATATATATATATGAATATGTATATGCATGATATGTAGTGTGTGTTTGGTTTCCTTGTGTTTGTTTCAGCTGGCAGCATCTCTGGAGACTTTGGGAAAGGCTGCAGCCAGGTTGCAAATAAAGAAAAGGACCCGCATTGGTAATATTCAGCAATTCTTTCCTCTAAAGATGTTTTCGTTTTCCTAATTGAAAATGACTGAATGAATCATTGTGCAACACCTGATTTCAGGAGTGGATTTGCAATTTGAATGGGAGGAGGCTGAGGCCTTTGTGAGGCAACCTGATGGTTCATTGTTCAGTTGGAGTGAGAGATTTCATTGTTATCAGCACTTAATTTATGGAATTGTGAGTGATAATAATCTTTGTAGGACGTCATTTCCCTTCTTCTAATCATTTTTTTTAAAACCTTTTGGATTTGGAAAATCCAACTAGTTTGGCTTTGATGGTTGGACTTTGATAGTCGGTATTGATTTTGATTTCATTACTCTTTACTCTTTTATGATGATTTATCAGTATCTGTTGTTGAATTAAAAAACAATTAACCATTATGACTGTCCAGGTATGCATCTGTACGCACACTTTATATTACTGATGGATTAAGTCCCATAAAAGTAGTACTTTGAGTCGAATATTTTCCATTTAGTACAATTTACAATGGTGTTGGCATCTCTAGACAAGTGATATACGTATACATTACAGGAGAACAAGGGCAAGTCAGCTGTAATTCTTGAACACAATGGTAAAGAAGTACGATGGGAAGTCGGGGAATGTTTGCTGCAGAAGTTGGGATCTGAGGGCATTGTTAAGCAAGTATTCCCATTGCACGGTATGTCTTGTTTATCAAGAAATTTTATTTATCTCTGGCATCAATCTGACTCTAAAATAAGATGATTCTCTCGTTGATAGATGAAACGAAAAGGAAGAAACTCCTCCATAGCTGGGCATTACATTGGCGTGACTTCACAAACCAGCCAGTAGATGATATTTACTCGTACTTTGGGACAAAGGTTAGTGATCACATAGAAAATGGTTTTAGCGTTTGTTTGCGTAAACGTTTGAACAGGAATTTGATACACTTTTACCGTTTTACAGATCGCGCTCTACTTTGCTTTCCTTGGAATGTACACACGGTGGTTACTGTTTCCAGCTGCCTTTGGCATAATGTTGCAGATTATTGATTTTGGGTGAGTGTTCAACATGCCCTCCTATTGTTCCTGGAGATTATGAAAATAAATTTGTGTATCTTGTGCAATAATGTTCGTAAGCATGGCTTTTTGTGCTTTCTTAGGCCATTGCAGTTACTGGTGCTTCCCATTTTCTTCATATTCATTATTCTGTGGGCAATAATGTTCTCCCAGTTCTGGAAACGTAAAAATTCTGCCCTCTTAGCCAGGTAAATATGTTATTGAATTGCTTTTCTGGGCCAATAGATACTCCATTCAGCACAAATGTTTCAAATTTTATTTTTTTCTTCATTCCATATGCCTCTCTCTTCACTTTCTTTGGCTATGAGTTCATAGATGGCAAATTAGTTATCCAATTGGAGCTGACGCTGGATACAAACTTTTGGGCATGGAATGGAGTTCTTTGCAGTCACCTATGGAACTAATAAGAAAAAAACGGGTGACTGACAACGCAAAAGAGAAAGAGATTTTCCAAAGGAATGAGTGGTTTGGACGGCTCATGAGATTCAGAAATGATGCTCTTGTTATATTAAGTATTATATGCCTCCAGTTGCCCTTTGAAGTGGCCTATGCTCATACTTACGAGGTTACGGAGTCTGATCTTATGAAGTAAGGCAATGAGTTACTTTTGCTATGATAAGAACTTTCTTTTCATATTTTCCAAATAAACTTTCCATTTTAGAAGTTTAGCTTCCAGAGTAGACTGGTGTGTCATATTGCTTCACGGTTACCTTCCAGAACTACTTGATATAAACAATTACAAATTCATTCTTCTGTCGTGTTGATTCTTTATGGATTCGTGGCATGAGGATGACGATTTTTGTATCTGTGCCTTTTAGGTTTGGGTTGACAACCATTTATCTTTTTGCCATTCAATACGTTACCCATATTGGGGGTAAGATCTCGGTCGGGCTCATTAAGCATGAAAACAATGAAAACAAAGAAAAAAGAGCAGACAGCTTGGTCTACAAGGTATTCAGCAGAAACTGGTACTTGGGATTTTATTCTCTGTTAACAGACATTTTGATGTTGTTAACAGGTTTAATTTCTTTGCAGGTTTTTGGTCTGTATTTTATGCAATCATATATAGGTATTTTCTACCATGCACTCTTGCACCGTAGCTTTTTGACTCTCCGCCAAGTCTTGATTCAGCGCCTCCTTGTGTCTGAGGTGATTTACATGGATAGCATTTGGAGTAAATATTCTTATCTACTATATGGTTTAATGTGCTTGAAATTTGCGACATTTGCCAGGTGTTGGAAAACCTGTTGGAGAATTCTTTACCTTATCTTAAATATAGTTACAAGAAATATAGAATCCGGTGAGCTTCCATTTGACTATCATCTCTTGACCTCTTACATTGTGGGTTATACCTTGTAGGTTACTGTAACATGGGCTTATGCATATGCAAATTTTTTTCATGTTTCTTGTATGTAGAAGGAAGAGAAAATGTGAAAAGGGATCCTTAACTGGGAAAATTCAGTTTACTTCCAGGGTTGAGAAAGAGTACTTGAAACCTTCCTATTCTGCAAGCATAGGCGACGAGCTTGAAGATGGACTCTTTGATGGTAATGTGCCAAATATATCTGAGTAGAAAATATATGGCTCACTTTAAAATAATATGTAGTAAAGAGTTAAAGACTATTCTATGATGTGTAGTAAAGAACATTTTATCTTACCTCTTATAGTTCTAAGAACGTGCTTCCTAATATTAGCATTACTGAAAAGGAAAAAGAGAGAGTGAGCTCATGTAACTCGACTGAAAAGGAAAAAGAGAGAGTGAGCTCATATAACTCGGCAAAAAGAAAAAATGCCATCGAGTTAGGAACTTGGAGTGGTGAAGAAAATCGAACTCCTAGTTAACTCAAGTTTCTTGTCATTTTATAGTGAGATGGTGAATGAAAATGTCTTAATGCCCCTTATTCTTTTCTATGAAAATACTGGTTTGGGGATGTAATTTCAGTTGAGGAAAGATCTTGGAGCAATAAAGGACGTCCTCTATAAGTTTTGTTACTAATCAAAACTTCAAATTCATCTGCAGATTTTTTGGAGTTGGCATTGCAGTTTGGACTTATCATGATGTTTGCCTGTGCATTTCCCCTCACATTTGCCTTTGCTTTTCTGGTATAGAGATCTTAATGGTTCTTTTATTGTTGATCAACTTGGTTCTTCGTTAAGTAATGTATTCTGAAATTCCACTCTTTGCAGAATAACATCACTGAAATCAGGACAGATGCAGTAAAGCTGCTTACCATGTTTAAAAGGCCTGTTCCTCGTGCTGCCATGACGATTGGAGCTTGGCTGAACATTTTTCAGGTACTTGTATCAAGATGAGACATGTTTTAACTTGCACGTTTGCTATGTGATTGTCTTACTATAACGATGCTTTCACAGTACGAGTTATAGCTTTGGTGAGGTGACTTTATACGTTTTATCACAATGTTATACATGTTCATTCTTACTCTCTCCCTAATTGAGGATGTTATCCAAATTTCAGTTTCTTATATTGATGTCTATATGCACCAACTGTGCACTTTTGGCATGGTTATATGATCGAGAGGGTAAATGGAAAATAGAGCCTGGACTCGCAGCGATCCTTGTCATGGAACATGTCCTCCTCCTGATAAAGTTTGGATTTTCGCGCTTTGTTCCCGAGGTGATTTCTCTTTCCTTTTGAGAGAATTTTTTGTTTTTTGTCCAAACCCAAATGTACTCTCATTACTGAAACATAAAATGGTGAAAAAACAAGAGCAAGTTGTCACTTTATGCCAGATTAATAGCATGTAACTTTGTTTTACTTGCAGGAACCTGCCTGGGTGAGAGCCAACCGAATGAAAAACGCGACACAGGCACAGGACATGTGTTCTAAACAGCTTTTGCGGACCATTTCTGGAGGAGAAGGGGCATTTGCTGAGGTAAAGAAGTTGGAGGCAGTGGATTAGAGCTGTGTCATCATATTAACAAGAATCTTGTGCTGTAGTTCTTGCTGATATGTAAGTTTTGACTTGCTGTGGCCTGTTGTATCAGGAAATAGATTTTTTATTTTTATTTTTATTATTTTTATTTTAGTTTTAATGGAAATTTTGTAAAACAGTAAAGTTTATAAAAATTAGAGAGTGGGGGTGGTGTTTAAGTGCCTTTGGATAATAGCAAATGAAGAAAACAATGATGTGAACTCAACGAAGTAGTGCTAATCATAGACCAAGTAATTTGAACACTATGAATCTTATTCAATAAAACCAAGTCGACGGTTTTATGATACAATTAAATTATTGCATTATTCAATACAGTTATGGCTAGTAATTGAACCTAGCCTTTGAAAAAGCCACAAAACAAAGTGCATACGAAGAAAAATATGAAATCAGTTTATATACATCACTCTGAGAAAACCAGAGTCCTTTATTTCCTTCAAGCCCAGGTATACAATCAAACACCATCTTCAGAATCAGCTACAACAAAGCTCTTTTTCGGTGCTGTACAAAAGTTGCCACTTCCAACCAATACAAAGAATAAAAAATTTTCATCATTTTTGGCCCTGATATCTACATGTTGTTAGCCCTTTGAGGAGAATTTACATGCTATTAGTGGGTTGAAATTAGCCGCGGGAGCTTCCAAAGCGAGCACTGACTTGGCGGGCATATGCAACAACGGCCTTAGCCCATCTCTTAATCTCAGATTTCAACTTGTTTGAGTCCATTTCTTTGAGAGTTTTCCCTGGTTCCATGGATACCTGCCTGAAAGAGAAGAAACGGCCGAACTTTGCTCGCTTTGCTCCGGTATCGCCCTTAGCGGCTTCGCCGTGGTTTAGCGAGACAGTTTTCTTGACAGACATGGTTTTTGGAGTCCTTTTGGCTCTGCCTTTGGCTAAGCAACTTTGAAAATGCAGTTTGCTGCTAACAACACGTATTAGTATGAACTTATAGGGATTGAGAATTATACCAAGGCAAGCAACTTCTCTTCCAATACGTGTGGCAGCCATTGACTTGACTTTTTCAAAATTCCTATGCCAAAAAGTTACAAGTACATTTTTGCTGTCCGGAAAACTTTCTATTTCACGGTTGTTCAGATAATTTTTTCTCAAGAAAAGAATAAACAATTGTTCAACAAATGATGCTTAAGAAATACACGCCTCTATACCGAAACTTTGTGCTGGTACATAGTATCTAGGTAGGTATTTTCACGGTTTTTTATTTTTTATTTTTTATTTTTTTATGCCTTTAGAACAGGAATAATAAAGACTTTTTGACACATTTTCATGTACAGAGAAAATTGCTCGGAAACTCAAATTGGAATAGACATAGAGAAATACAAATAGTAGAAGAGAATGAAGTGCATCAGAACATTTTTAGATCCGTTTCACTCTAATCATACCCAATTTTTATAAGCTTACTTCTATTTTTGGAAATAAAACTATAGTATGTTCATGGTTTAGGTTTGAGAGGTTTCTTGGACTTTATTAATAACTTGCTGCGCAAGCCATTCAGTATCTTAGTTAATGGAGACAATTAACTAATGAAGACAAATAAATAAGACAAAGTCCAATTCTAAACAAACAGAAAAAAGAAAACTTTCCGGGATACCCTTTTTTTCTTGTATAGGAAGCATGTTTACAACTTCGTCTTAAATATTTTCATAAAAAAAAAAAAAAAACCTCGTCTTAAATACGACTTTGATGCAACTACTTTGGCACACGAAGGCCTTGTTGTGCACACAAACGTATGAAATGGATATTGATCCATCTTTCTTTCATATTTCTTTCAAATGTTAAAAAGAACAATAAATACACTATGGTATAAATTTATGGATGACTTTTTAATGATTAATGAATATTGAGATTTCAATTTTCTGCTCTTGAGTTCTTATTCTCCTCCTATTTCTATCCTTGTGGTTTTATTTGTCCTCTTGATTCTATTCTTCTCCATCAGATTCTTGCTCCATTCTCAAATTTCTACCTTGTTCTACATCACAGGGTGTTAAAACTTTTTTGTCTATTTGATTTTCATTTTTTTTAAATAGTGCTTCTAAATTTTTTGAGGGTCTAAGAGTATATTTTTAAAATTTTAGGGGGCACTATGTGTAATTTTATATAATGTGGATGTATGTACATACATATAGGCTAACAAATATAAAATACAAAAAAAAAAGAGAAGGGGTTGGAGAGGGGCGTTTAATTTTTTAATTTGAGTATTATTAGCCGAATTAGAAATGACAGATCACACATATGATGCCGGTGACAAAACAATAAAAGTAAAAGCATTTACTTTCTATTCTATTTATTTTTTTAGTATTAATAAAAAATGAAACGTACTGAAAATTAATAAAATATTCCCTTGAAAAAAAAAAATCCCAACTTTATGGTTTCCTTAAACCATTCATTAAACACAATGCTCAGGGATATTATCCAAATTCCAATATAAAACACCAACTATATGCATCAAAATATGAATAATAATTAAGTAAAAATATTTGTTTCTTCCACCTACTAAGCACGAGACAAATGCAATGCTTAGGCAATAAATTATAAAGCATCAAGGTAATCATGTCAGACATTACGTTCCAAAGAATATGTATTTTGCCATTTACTAGCAAAATAAGGTTTAAAAAAAAAAAGTAAAAACCATACCTGTATGCAGTCTTTTTGGTGCATTGAATTTGTGGGAATTGATAATATCTTTGGATGACAACTCCAAAGCAACCCGTCTTAGGAAGAGTGTAGATACCATCATCATCATCATAATCTGAGTAACCTGTTTTGACCATCAGGCGCATCTCTTGAACCCCACTATCTAGATTAAGAAATAATGCTAGCCATTGATCAATCATTGGAAAATGGTTACGCTCGATAAGACGCATGCGTAGCTCCAATTTCTCCATTAACAAATTGCAGCAACTGAATCTCTGCAAAGACTTGTCGACAAAGTTTATGAATTTCCGAGCTTGCTTCCAATACTTTGGCGTAAACGCAATAGGGTCTGGAATATAAATATCTTGATCAAAGTCAAATTCAGGGAAGGTATCCCAAATATAATTCCATTGTTAAATTCAAAATATGCATCTTTAGTCCAAGGATAGCAAAAGGTTTACCTCAGTTATCGAGATATATAAACACTCTAAACAGCAGCTTAATAGATTTATCAAAATTCTGCAGAGTTCTTCACTGTTCTTAATCAACAGAGTTCTTCACTGTTCTTGATGGATTTTCAGCACTTTGCTTCACACTTCCTCTCCAATTTATAGTCTTTGTTCCGCGTACTAGGCTTATTATCTACAAGACTTTTGTTACCTAATTAGACAAGGATTCGTATTTCTTTAGGGCTTGTTTTTTTTGAGTTTAACTTGAGCATAATTCTTGAGTTGAATTTGAGTTATAACTTGAGTTGAACTTGTAATTTGAGTTTGTGTTTGGTTGTGTACATTTGAGTTATGGTTTGAGATAAGAATCTTTTTGAGTTTGTGTTTGAGTGAGTCAAAACTTGAATTTGTATTTAGATAGTATTTTAATAAAAACTCAATGCTGATGAAAAATTTTAATAGGGTATATGGATCGGGTTTTATTCGTCTTTTCGTTGTCAACGCATAGAAAAAAAATCATCTCAATCAGAATTAAAACGAAAAAGTTATAGCATTTTTAAGAATAGAAAAATACTGTTCATTAATTTGAGTTTGAGTTTTTGAACTCGAGTTGAAGGGGAAACTTGAACTCGAGTTTTAGTCATAAACTCGAGTTTAACTTAAAAGAACATGAACTTAAATAAAATTGTAACTCGAGTTGCATTTTTTTGAATTTTTCACTCAAAAGAACAAGCCCTTAGAGTTTCAAGACTTTAGTTGTGTGTGATGCACCGCAACTGTTTTCCTAATCCTAGAAGACTTTGGTTTGTGTGATGTCCCAAAAGAATAACGTCTACCAAGGAAGATATCCCAAAAAACTAAGGGCCTGTTCGTTTACTTCAGCTTACTTGAGAAAGCCCACTTGAGTGCTGAAAGTAAGCCCAAGTTCACGTTTAGTTGTGCAAAACTCGAATTGGAACTCGAAAATTAATTCGAGTTAGCAACCGGTTTTTGAGTTTAACTTCCCCCTGCCACTTGAGTTACTTCTCTGCACTTCTACAGTGCAGATTCCTGACCCTTGCTGAAGCTTGCTTTCAGCTCTTCTTTCTACACTGCAAATCACGTGGTTCTCCTGTTAGCGAGATTTGAAATCGTTTGACCATAGTTGCTGGGTCTGCTCCTTCAACGTTCATTCGATTTCTGAAGCCCTCAATCCATTGCGCTATTTTCCCCCAATCTCCAGATTTCAAAATCGTCGCCCACACCATTGACCCCCTTCCGCATGTTTTGTGTCCCCCTTCCTCTACCATTGTCATCGTTTGTTACCCCTTCAAAACGGGGAAATTTGTTGGCTCTCCAGCCGAGACGTCAAACCTACTCCCCCTACCTCTCTCGTCGCCGGTACCTCAGACTTGCTAACCCTTCCTCGCATTTGGGGAATCTCCAAGGGAACCAAATCTCCTCCTCCATAGGCTCGAATTCGGTAAGTTTTTTCCAAAACCTTATGTTTAGTTGATGGAAATTATTTCTAGTGATTTCGGTTTCTAGATCCAATTCCGAGCACTAGTATTGGTGAATTCACGTGTTCTTCTTCTGGGAAAAAAAGGGCATTTCTAGTGAATTTTTTTGGTGATTTCCGCCTCTAGACTTCATCGGATCACTTGTATTTTGGAACCCATTTTTGTTAGTTTCTGGAAAAAAACCAGAAACTGTTTCCAGATGGCATCTCGGTGAAAGCCTATGTTCGTATTATGGAAAAAAACCTTGGCATTTCTGGTGATTTTTTCATGCGCTTTCAGCCTCTATACTTCATTGGGGCACTAGTATGTTGGAACCCCTTTTTGTTAGTTTCTAGAAAAAAAACCATAAACTGTTTCTAGTGATTTCTTTTCTAGATTGCATTATGAGAACAATTTCTAGATGACATTTTTGCCTATGTTCGTATTGTGGAAAAAACATTTGTTGTTCTGGTGATTTTTTTGGTGCTTTCAGCCTCTATACTTCATCGGGGCACTAGTATGTTGGAACCCTTTTTGTTAGTTTTTGGAAAAAAACCATAAACTGTTTCTAGTGCTTTCTCTTCTAGATTGCATTATGAGAACAGTTTCTAGATAGCATTTTTGCCTATGTTCGTATTGTGGAAAAAAACATTTGTTGTTCTGGTGATTTTTTTGGTGCTTTCAGCCTCTATACTTCATCGGGGCACTAGTATGTTGGAACCCCTTTTTGTTAGTTTCTGGAAAAAAACCATAAACTGTTTCTAGTGCTTTCTCTTCTAGATTGCATTATGAGAACAGTTTCTAGATGGCATTTTTACCTATGTTCGTATTGTGGAAAAAAACAGTTGTTGTTCTGGTAATTTTTTTGGTGCTTTCAGCCTCTATACTTCATCGGGGCACTAGTATGTTGGAACCCCTTTTTGTTCAGTTTCTGGAAAAAAAACCAGAAACTGTTTCCGGTGATTTCAGCCTTTAGACTTCATTAAACGCTGTGAAGTTTATGTGCATACCTGCTAGGTTAGCTATATTACGAACCTTGTTCATCTGTTAAGAATGTTCTCTATACAATGCATCGTTCTATACTTACATTTTATTTGGCCTCGCTTTTGAATATTGTTCTCATATGTACATTTGTAAACCCTGCTGTGCAGTTTCTGGAAAAAAAACCAGAAACTGTTTCTGGTTTTTTCAGTTTCTAGATTGTAATTCACCGTGGCTATGAGGATGTAATTGTATTTAATGGCCTAGTCCTTTATGTCGAGTGATATTCTATGGCTGATTAATGGTTGGTTGCCGGTTTATCCCATTACTCTTCGTTGGTATGGTTGCTTTCATTCACTTTGAATGCCTTGCTTGAGCAATATGCCGACGTTAACTAAACCTTTGGCAGCATATTAGTTGCCGGTTTATGCATAAACTCATGGCATAATGTTCATTTAGTTCGGGTTTAAAGTGTATGGGAAACCTACCACTAAGATTAATTGAACATAAACCTTGGTAGCCTAATTGTCCTAGCCTTGGATAATGCTCCATAATAGGACGATGATTGGCCTATACACAAATCTGAGCCTCCTTCCAACATCCGAGCTCATTAAATGAATTTTGTATGCTATGTACATACGTATTGCTGCCATTATGGTATTGTCAATACATAGATGGCGAGAAGGAGAGATAGAGATGTAAATTGGAGCCCAGAAGCTGAGGAACAACTGCTTAGA